>NC_057731.1:58328978-58349259 GCF_004010195.1 Chiloscyllium plagiosum | reverse complement strand
CTGCCAAATTAGTTTAAACGCCCCCGAAGAGTGCTAGCAAACCTACCCCCCAGGATATTGGTGCCCTTCTGGTTCAGGTGCAACCCGTCCTGTTTGTACAGGTCCCACCTTCCCCAGAATGCAGTCCAATTGTCCAAATTTCTGAAGCCCTCCCTCCTACACCAGCCTTGCAGCCACGTGTTCAACTGCACTCTCTCCCTATTCTTTGCGTTGATGGTTCCTGCTGAATGGATGGCCTTCAAATCTCCACTTTATTTGTTTTCCCTCAATTCCGCTAATCATTTCACAGCTGTTCTACTGACTGAATTTTCCACATTAGAATTTCTCTAATACCTTTCTTTTGGCTCATTTATTAGTGAAGACTGCCCTTGACCAAGACCATTGAATTTCCTGTGCCTCTGCTCTGATCCCTTCACGGTTTTCTCTTAAATGTGTAAAAATGTAGCAGTTTGATCAGTAATTGGCTTGTTGAAAGAATACAGAGGGAGGTGGTTGATGGGAAATGTTCATCCTGGAGTCCAGTTACTAGTGGTGTACTGCAAGGGTCGGTGTTGGGTCTACTGCTGTTCGTCATTTTTATAAATGACCTGGACGAGGGCGTAGAAGAGTGGGTTAGTAAATTTGCAGATGACACTAAGGTTGGTGGAGTTGTGGATAGTGATGAAGGATTTGTAGGTTACAGAGAGACATAGATAAGCTGCAGAGCTGGGCTGAGAGGTGGCAAATGGAGTTTAATGCGGACAAGTGTGAGGTGATTCACTTTGGTCGCAGTAAGCGGAATGCAAAGTACTGGGCTAATGGTAAGATTCTTGGTAGCGTAGGTCAGCAGAGAGATCTCTGTGTCCATGTACACAGATCCTTGAAAGTTGCCACCCAGGTTGACAGGGTTATTAAGAAGGCATACAGTGTTTTAGCTTTTATTAATAGAAGAATTGAGTTCCGGAACCATGAGGTTGTTGCCTGGTATGGAGGGGAGGTCTTAAGAGGAAAGGCTGAGGGACTTGAGGCTGTTTTCGTTGGAGAGAAGGTTGAGAGGTGACTTAATAGAGACATATAAGATAATCAGAGGGTTAGATAGGGTGGACAGGTAGAGCCTTTTTCCAAGTATGGTGAAGGCGAGCACAACGGGGCATAGCTTTAAATTGAGGGGTGATAGATATAGAACAGATGTCAGAACTAGGTTCTTTACTCAGAGTAGTAAGGGTATGGAATGCTTTGCCTGCAACGGTAGTAGATTCACCAACTTTAAGTGCATTTAAGTAATCACTGGACAAACATATGGACGTACATGGAATAGGGTTGGGTAGATGGGCTTCAAATTGGTATGACTTGTCTGCGCAACATCGAGGGCCAAAGGACCTGTACTGCGCTGTAATGTTCTATGTTCTATAAATCCCACCAGTCCACATCAGCCATAATTTAAAACTCTATACCATGAGCTTGGGAGGATGTCATGGCCAGCCAGAAGCTCCAGCTCATGTCCCACTCGATGACTTAATGGCCCAAGAAGGTGTGTTCATAACAGGGGCAAAAAGGTTGATTAAATGTAAAATCTTACCAAAGCATGCCAAGGCAGGTAGTAAGAGCAGGCAAGAATGCTGGTCAGCCATGTGAGCAAATGAAAGCTGGTATATCTCCCAAAACTATCCTGGCTTCCAGATGACAACACTCATGTCTAAGTGCATGTTACCTCATCAATTTAGACTGCCTCAATGAACTGTAACACACCACTACATAATCCCTCACCAAACACAACCCTGCATTCCTTTTTCGTGACATCATCCCTGACCAGCAGTTGCATTGCTGGTCAGGGATGATATCATGGCTGTGCGAAAGGAGGACACTATGGAGGGCTTGAGCAGTGAGGCATTATGGGTGGAGCTGAGAAATAAGAAAGGTGCAGTTACATTGTTGGGACTGTATTACAGGTCTCCCAATAATGAGCGTGAGGTAGAAGAACAAATACATAAACAAATTATGGAAAGATGTAGAGGCAACAGGGTGGTGGTGATAGGGAGATTTTAATTTTCCCAGCATTGACTGGGATTCACTTAGTGTCAGAAGTCTGGATGGGACAGAATTTGTAAGAAGCATCCAGGAAAGTTTTCTAGAGCAGTATGTCAAGAATCCAATGAGGGAAGCGGCCATATTGGATCTGGTGCTGGGGAATGAGCCAAGCCAAGCCAGGCGGTAGAAGTTGCAGTGGGGGATTTCTTTGGGAACAATGACCACAATTCTGTAAGTTTTAGAATATTCGTAGACAAAGATGAGAGTGGTCCTAAGGGAAGAGTACTAAACTGGGCCAAGGCCAATTATATCAAAATTAGACAGGAGCTCAGAAATGTGGATTGGACACAGCTATTTGAAGGCAAGTCCTTCAAATAGGTTAAAGATAGGTTAAAGATAGTGCAGGATAGGCATGTCCCGTTGAAAGCAAATGATAGGAAAGGCAAGATTTGTGAACCATGGATAACAGGAGAAATCGTACGACTAGCCAAGAGGAAAGGAGAAGCATACAAACGGTCCAGGCAGCTAAGAACAGAACGGGCCCTGGAGGAACTTCGGAAGAGTAGGACCAGTCTTAAATGAGGAATCAAGCGGGCTAAAAGGAGTCATGAAATAGCTTTAGCAAGCAGAATTAAGGAGAATACCAAAGCCTTTCATTCTTATATAAGAAGCAAGCAGGTAACTAGAGAACGGATTGGTCCACTAAAGGATAAGGAAGGAAGGTTTGTGTTGAACCTGAGAGAATAGGTGAGATTCTGCATAATTACTTTGCACCAGTGTTCACTGAGGAGAGGGACATGATGAATGTTCAGATTTAGAGAGAGAAGTTTGATAACTCTGGATCATGTTGACAAAAGTAGGGAAGATGTTGGGTAAGCTAGAAGTTATTAAGGTGGACAAATTCCCAGGACCAGATGAGATCTATCCCAGGTTGCTGGGGGAGGCAGGAGAGGAAACAGCTGGGGCCCTGATGGATATCTTTGTAGCATCCTTAAATACAGGTGAGGCGCCGGAGGACTGGAGGGTTGCTCATGTTGTCCCCTGTCCACAAAGGGTAGTGGGGATCTTGTGGGTAACTACAGACCAGTGAAGCTGATGTCAATGGTGGAAACGTTGCTGGAGAAGGTACTGAGGGATAAAATCTATTTATATTTAGAAAAGAATGGGCTTATCAGTGATAGGCAACATGATTTTGTGCGGCCAAGATCGTGCCTTACCAACTTAATAGAGTTCTTTGAGGAACTGACCAAGTTGATAGATGAAGGAACAGCTGTTGATGTCATATACATGGACTTTAGTAAGGTGTTTGATAAGGTTCCCCATGGTAAACTAATAGAGAAAGTGAAGTCACATAGTGTGCAGGGTGTTCTAGCTATGTGGATAAAGAATTGGTTGAGCAACAGGAGACAGAGAGTAGTAGTTGAAGGGAGTTTCTCGAAATGGAGAAAGGTGACCAGTGGTGTTCCACAGGGGTCAGTGCTGGGGTCACTGTTGTTTGTAATATACATAAATGATCTGGAAGAGGGCACTGTTGGTATGATCAGCAAGTTTGCAGATGACACAAAGATTGGTGGAGTAGCAGAAAGCATAGGGGACTGTCAGAGAATACAGGAGGATATAGATAGACTGGAGAGTTGGGCGGAAAAGTGGCAGATGGATTTCAATCTCGACAAATGTGAGGTGATGCATTTTGGGAAGTCTAATCTAGAGTGAATTATACAGTAAACGGAAGAGCCTTGGGAAAATTTGATGAGCAGAGAGATCTGGGAGTTCAGATCCATTGTACCCTGAAGGTTGCTGCACGGGTGGATAGAGTGGTTAAGAAGGCATATGGTATGCTTGCCTTCATTGGATGGGGTATTGAATATAACAGCTTTCCCAAGGCTCTTCCGTTTACTGTATAATTCGCTCTGGTATTAGACTTCCCAAAATGTATCACCTCACATTTGCCTGGATTGAAATCCATCTGCCACTTCTCCGCCTAACTCTCCAGTCTATCTGTATTCCCTTTTATGCTTTGACAGTCCCCTATGCTTTCTGCTACTCCACCAATCTTTGTGTAATAATGGAAGGATGCATGTTGGGTTGGGGGCCTGTGACTAGTGGAGTTGATGCTGGGCCCATTAATTTTTTTTATCTATATCAATGATTTTGATGAGAATGTACAAGTCATTTAAGTTTGCTGATGACACTAAAATAGGTGGAATCATGGACAGTGAGGAAGGTTATCAGAAATTGTAGCAGGACCTTGATCAGCTGGGGAAGTGGGCCAAGAAATGACAAATGGAGTTTAATATAGACAAGTGTGAGGTCTTGCATTTTGGAAAGTTAAATCAAGATAGGAATGTCAAGGTAAATGGTATGGCCTTAAGGAGTGTAGTGGAACAGAGGGATCTTGACATTCAGGATCATGGTTCTCTGAAAATGGAGTCACAGGTCGATAGGACAATGAAGAAGGCTTTTGGTACACTGGCCTTCATCAGTCAGGGCATTGAGTATAGAAGCTGGCAAGTTATGTTGCAGTTATACAGGACATTGGTGAGGCTACACTTGGAGTGTTGTGTTCAGTTTTGGTCACCTTGCTATAGGAAGGATGTTATTAAACTGGATAGAGTGCAGAAGAAATGTATAAGGGTCTGAGTGATAGGGAGAGGTTGGACAAACTTTTTTCTTTAAAGTGTAGGAGACTGAGGGGGGACCTTAGAGAGCAGTTTAAGATCATGAGAGCGATCAATAGCGTGAATGCACTCAGTCTTTTTCGCAGAGTTGGGAATTGAGGACTAGAGGGTATCGGTTTAAAGTTAGAGGGGAAGAGTAAAAGGGAACCTGAGGCACAACTGTTTTACACAGAGGGTGGTACGCATATGGAATGAGCTGCCAGCGGAAGTGAGTGAGGTAGGTAATTAACAACATTTCAAAGGCATTTGGACAAATACATGGATTGGAAAGGATGAGAAGGATTAGAAGGACCAAATGCATGGAAATGGGGTTAGCGTTGATGGACATTTTGGTCGGCATGGACCAATTTGGGCCAAAGGGTCCTACATGCTGTAGGACACTACGACTCTATAACGTCTAGTCAGTCTTGAGTAAGTGAAGGAGCTGCAACATTGCTCTCTCACTTCTTCCCATAAAACAAACAATTCTTCCATCTGAGACAGCAATTTACAAGTATTTCCTCCAGTTCCTGTTCAAAGCACAGACTGCTCTATATGAGAAATACAGATTCACAGACCACTCTGTCAAATACATCCATTCAGTTTACACTTGTGACCCTGAGCTATTTATGGCAACGTTGTAACTAAATTGAGGCTTATCATGCGGTCCATTATTTTTGAAACCCAATCAATTCGGTCCATAATTGATCTCAAACTCTGCACGTTGCTCATTTAATTAATTGCTGTTCATCATCAACGTGCCATTTAGAATCATCGGAGCACTTCAAGGCTCTTCAAGGAGGGCTTTGGCAAATTCAAAAGAAGCAGCTGAACATGCATCAGGTTGGCCCAATGCAGGTGCAAGTCGGTTCTGTGGAGTTGGTTAATACTTCAGTGTGATTGGTGCTGTTTGACATTTTTCTTCTTATATGGTTAACCACCATGGATTTGTTTTGAGTGTCGTATAAAAATGTTGTTTGTAGGTTTGCACTGTTCTTGATACACTGCCACACAAATATCAGCTTCATGATCGGTGGTGCATAAAAAGAGTGGGATTCACTTTAATTTTCTGCACAATGACTGTCTTCCCTTTTGACATTACACCCAACTTCTCTTTACAAATTGAAATATAAAATGGGCAGGTTATACAATAGGGAGTGAAATTCCCCACTGCATAGTTCACCCAGCATTAAGCACTTACAGAAAACGTGGGCTGCTCCTCACACGCACCCCCTTCATAATACTTTACCCTGGAAATGTACTAAAAATAACTTTTTCTTATTCTCCCACAGGACATGGATATTGCTGGCTGGGTCAGCATTTATTGTTTGTCCCTAGTTGACCTAGAAGGTGGTGCTGAGCTTGTGCTTAATACTGGTGATTTAGAGTTTCAGCAAAGATTCCTGAAACAAAGGTCTTCCTTTCCCATTGGATCCAATCATTTAAATGGTTATTTTCTGCATTTGGTATTATGTAAAATCCTTTTAGTTTATAGGCTGAATAATAATAATTAATAATAAGGTGGTCCGTAGCATTTAGCAAAACATTCAAAAGAACGAGGGAAATAAGTAAATTCAGACACTAAACCAAAATTGACAGAACAGTGAGCAGAAGTAAAAGGCAGGAAATTCATTGTGACACTGCTGGAATATTTTCTTTTCTAGCAGGAATCTCAATTGTTCAATCGAACCTGCTTGAACACTTACCTGCCATGTAGAAGGTGATATTCTGGCATTCCTTTACAGTGGCTGCAGATGGGCCCCCTGGTAGTATGTTCACTCTCCAGACAGAAATCTCAAGAGCATCAGCAACAGTCCTGCGGAATTCATATCTAGAAAGAGCAACCCATTTGAATTTCAGTGTGATAATGTAACAAATTTAATTACCAAACTACCAGGAGCTTTGGCTCAGTGGTTAATACTGCTGTCCCACAAAGCCAGCGACCTGGATTCGATTCCAGCCTCGGATGACTGTCTGCGTGGAGTTTGGACATTGTGTCTGTGTGGATTTCCTCCCACAGTCCAAAGATGTGCAGGTTAGGTGGATTGGCTATGGAAAATTGTCCTATAATGTTCAGGGATCTGTAAGTTAGGTGCATTAACCATGGGAAATGCAGGGATAGGGTAGGGGGATGCTCTTTGGAGGGTTGGTGTGGACTTGTTGGGCTTAAGGCCTGTTTCCACACTGTGGGAATTCTATGATTTAAATTATGAATTCACAGCAACTTAGGACTAAACTAACATTTCTGGAATCTTTCACGTAACAGCATTATATGGGAAAGAGGGATTCCAATAAAAAAATTGACTGGATCTAAATTCATATGCAAGCTTTTTTTATTTCAACTAAAAAAGCAAAAAAAAACTCCAAGATGATAAGATAAATATTAATAGCTTGTCTCCATGGGTCCCAAAAACAAATTTAAAATAATTATAGATAGAACCAATAAGTAAGTTTAAAAATATTTCCTCCAGAGAAATTGTTAGAATGTAAAAACATTCCGTGTAGAGTATTGTACAGCAAAAAATAACTGTGTTTAAACACAGAGACCAAGTTCACACTTTTATGTGAGAGTTTTATTTGTTAGCCACACTCCCTAAAACTGACCCCACTGACTACTATACTGATTCTACCAAGGTCAGCTAGCTGGACATCGGAGAGTTTGAGTTCCCCTTTTCAGGCTGTTAATCTGGTCCAATTAGATCCAATCAGCTCACCCATACTGACACTTTGTCTGAGGCAGTACTGTAGTCAAGGACTGTTCATGTGGAAACAAAGTGTGAGTTGGTGATGGGAATATCAGCCTCTTTCATATTATTTCAATTACTAGCTTCTCATATTTATAGGACCAATAAATTATTCATTAATATATCCATCACCCATTCCCCAATTCCATTAGGTCTCAGGCATTCCTTCAGACCATATTCGATGATAATAGACTTGTTGAAAATGGAGCATTAAAGTTTTAAAGAGTGAGCAGAAGAATTTTCTTAAGCTTTTAATTTACATAACTTCTACATTCACCGAAGATATCCTCACCTGTGCAAATTAGCTGGAGGTCAACTTTTTTTTAGAAATTGTATACTTTATATGCAGTTCACAAAACAGTCAAAATCCATACCAAAATCCCCAAAACCAGTTGTATTAAACTCTTTCCTGAAAATAGTACACCTCTTTGGAGATTATGGTTTGGAGAGTTAAAACAGCCTTGAGGTCCTTTTCCTGTCTTCTGTTATAGCAATGGTAAATGTATGATCACTTGTGTAGATGATCATACACGTTAACAGGATGAAAGATGTTAGCATTAAAAAAATTCCTTCCCTTCCAGATTGAGTAAGGTTCCAAGCCATAGTTGTGAAACAAAAAAGAGGCATTCTCAACACTGTTCTAGCTTATATTTATTCCTCAGCCTATAACACAAAAAGACAGGTTATCTGGGCATTATAGGTTGTTGTTTATGACAGCTTTCTGTGTACAAATCAGATGCCACATTTCAGACATAATATTGGTGTGCATTTCAAAAGTGTCTTAAAAATGCTAAAGATTGCAATCAATAGAATTCCCAGCATTCAGGATCTCCAAATAAATATACATTTACAATATGAAATAAACTGATTAGCATCAGTTACAAAGGAAATCACTAACTGGTTAAAAAAAATTGCTATTATTTTCATCAGATCCTGAAACTTCTCTTAATTTCCTGATTGACCTCTTATCTTCTGCAATCTATATTCCAACTCAGCCAACATTACGTTGCTGTGTCCAATCTCTCTCTTCACCAAACTACTTTGACTCCAGACCAAAACGGCATCCATTTTGGGCTGAATGCTGACTGCAAAGCACCCTGGGATGTTTTTCCTTATTCAATACAAATTGGTGTTCACACAACTTGTGAAACTATTCAATATCCCAAACCAGATGATGTTAAGCACATTTAATATGCTAATAAACATTCATAAAAATTGAACAGTAATGAACAAAAACAGTGGTGTAAAGATCTCCATGGCAACAAAAACACCATCTGCTTCAATACTGGCCTTACCACTTACTGACATTATGTTAAACCTGTTGTAGGAACCAAGTCAAACTGGCAGTTGATTGAAGCGGTGTGCCACTACAAGTACCTTTTTTTAACCCTTTTTTATTTTTACTGTTACTTTTGTTAAAAAACAATTCAGGAATAGAAATTGGGGAAAGTACTATGTGGAATATTCTCACCATACAGAAAGCAGAAGTACCACTAAAAAAAAACATAACTTTTAATTAAGGAACTAAAGCATTATAAGAACTGTTCATATATTTGTACTGCCATTTTCATATATGCTTAAGATTTTTAGGGTGGCAGAGAGATTTAGAGCACTGATCTTTTTGGAGACTTGCACATATATCCTTATTTTTCTTGATATCCCTCTCTCCCTATGTCGCTTTTCCCTTTCTATGATCAGAAATAATGAAAGAAGGAGGCTTGATTCCAGTTAACTGGCAATTGCCCATGGGAAAAATGACAAAATTCATTTTCCATTATGGGTGATGCACTGGATTGGAGTCACTTAGGAGTAATAATAATGATGATAAGCCTGTATCTCAGATTGTTATTAGATTATGAAAGTGTCAAATGACCACTATTTTGATCCACACAATTCAGATAAATATGATAATGAAATATTAACTTTGTTTTTCTCTCCACAGTAACTGTCTGATCTGCTGAATGTTTACATAATTTTCAGTTATTCCTACAAAGTATCACAGTATCATCTGCTTGCTACAACAAAATCTATTGAGTCACATTGCAGGCTGCCCTTTGTTCCAGCAAAGGCTCCAAGACTGGTTTGAAGCAACAGCAAGGTTCAATGCAGAACTAGAGCGTAGTCAGTGTCAGAAAAGAACAGGGAAAGCTGTGGACATGTAGCTCCAGAATAGAATGGAAGGCACACCAGGGCATGTAAATTGAGACATTTTGTCGTTGGTGATTTATTTGCATTCCATTTTTAAATATTCCTTTTCTAAACTAGGGTTTATGTGCAAGAACCCATAAGTGGATTTTTCAGTTACAATTTTAAACAGATGTGAGAATTCTTTGTTATGTAGTTCATTTGTGACATTAGAAGAGATAAGAAAACACAAAGGCATTGAAAATATAAAGGGGCAAGATCATTGATAAACTGAGCAAACTTAGAAAAGCTTGGACCTAATGTATTTTATCGATTCATGTTACCGGTTTCCTGATTTTTAACAAAAGGTACTATGACCTATATTTAAAAAGCATTCAACAAAGGGAATAATGCAAGGGGAACAGCAAACAACAAATGTAATTTGTATGTTTCAAAAGGGAGATAGGACAATCCAGGAATTTCAGTTAACTTAATTAGCAACTTTTTAAGAAGGCAGCTCAACACCACCATCTCAAGGCCATATACTCTGGGGGATTTCAAGGTCCACCACCAAGAGTGGCTCAGTAGCAGTACTACTGATGGAGCTGGTTGGGTCGTAAAGAACATCACTAATAGACCAGATCTGCAGTAGGTGGTGAGGGAACCAACAAGAGGGAAAAAACATACCTGACCTCTCATCACCAATCTGCATACCACAGATGTATCTTCCATGACAGTATGAGTAGGCATGATCACTGCATTAAAAACAACAAATGCCATATTTGAGTGTAGAATGATCAGGGAGAAAGGATGTTGCTGGAACCAACAAGAGTTTCGATCGTCTCTTTCACTGTCAACATCTTCATTGCTTTCACATTCTGATTACTTAATCTGAACTATCAACATCCTTACTACCCCACCATTCTACACTCCACCACCTTGCCCTCCCACCCCCAATTATAACATAAATGCTGCCCCCTCCACACTTCACATCAGTTCTGAAGAAGAGTCAGCTCGAATCGAAACGTTAGCTTGCTCTCTCTGCATGGATGCTGTCTGACCTATTGTTGTTTTCAGTACAGATTCCAGCATCTGCAGTAATTTTCCCTGGCATCGTACCAAAGACCACCTTCATATTGAGAATAAGCTCCATTGTGTTGTGTGGCACTATCTTTGGGCGAAATGGGATAGACTTCCAACAAATCTAGCAACTCAACACTGGGTATCCATGAGGGGCTATGGGCCATCAAAAGCAGCAGAATTGTACTCCAGCACAATCTGTAACCTATGGCCTGGTATATTCCACACTCACCTCCTAACATGAGGCCAGGGACCAACTCTGGTTCAATGCAGAGTGCAG
Organism: Chiloscyllium plagiosum; assembly: GCF_004010195.1. Lineage (NCBI taxonomy): Eukaryota > Metazoa > Chordata > Chondrichthyes > Orectolobiformes > Hemiscylliidae > Chiloscyllium > Chiloscyllium plagiosum. Next base: position 58,338,367 of record NC_057731.1, on the reverse strand, counting down.
GAAAACATACCAGGAGGAGTACCTAAAACTGAGGTGCCAGTTATAAGACAGGACTACTTGTTTTCATTCTGGCACACTGAACTCAAAACATTATCTCCATTTCTCTCTCTCCATAGATATCACCAGACCTGCTGAGTTTTCCCAGCACTTTGTTATTCTCAGCACAGCTACAACACTAGCATCTATTCAATAATGTGGAAAATTGTTCAGGCATATCCTGTACACAAAAAACAGGACAATCCAACCTGACCAATTACCGTCCCATCAGCCTACCCTCAATCATCAGTAATGCGATAGAATGTGTCATCAATAGTACTATTAAGCAGCACTCGTTCAGCAATAACCTTCTCTGTGATGCCTAATTTGTGTTCTGCCAGGGCCACTCAGCTCCTGACCTCATTACAGCCTTGGCTCAAACATGGACAAAGAGTTGAATTCTGGTTCAATACCAAACTACCTTTGGGGTGGTTCAGTGGTTAGCACTGCTGCCTCACAGCACCAGGGTCCCAGGTTTGATTCCAACCTCAGGCTTTTTGGAGTTTGCACATTCTCCCAGTGTCTGCGTGGATTTCCTCTGTTGCTCCAGTTTCCTCCCACAGTCCAAAGATGTATAGGTCAGGTGAATTGGCCATGCTAAATTGCCATTGTGGTAGGTGCCTTAGTCAGAGGGAAATGGGTCTGGGTGGGTTACTCTTCGGAGGGTCAGTGTGGACTGGTTGGGCCGAAGGGCCTGTTTCCACACTGTAGGGAATCTAATCACCTCCTCAGGTCCTAAAACAGTCCATAACCAAATGTAGCAAGACCTGTGTGATATCAAGGTTGGGTCTGATAGCTGGACAGTAACATTCATGCCACACAAGTGCCAGGCAATTATCATTTCTGTCAAGCTAGAACCCGACCATCACCTAATAACGTTCAACGGCATTAACATCACTGAATCAATCGCCCACTATCATATCCTCAGAGTTACCACTGACTGGAAACTGAACTAGATTCACCACAAGAGTAGATCAAAGATTAGGAATCCTAGTAACAGCAAATAACTCACCTCCTGCTTCCCCAAAACCTGTCCACCAAGGCACAAGTCAGGAGTGTGATTGAATATTCTCCAATGGCCTGGATGGGTGCAGCTTCAACTATATTCAAGAAGCTTGACACCATCCAGGACAAAACAGCCCGCTTGATTAGCATCACATCCACAAGCATCTACTCTGCTACCACCAGCGCTCAGTAGCAGCAGGGTGTACTATCTACAAGATGGACTGCAGAAATTCACCAAGGCTCCTTGGCCAGTACTTTTCAAACCCACGACCATATCCAGCTAGAAGACCAAGGTCAGCAGATACATGGAAACACAACCGCCTGCAAGTTCCCTTCCAAACCACTCATTCTGACTGGGAAATATATTGCCATTCTTTCAGTGTCACTGAGTCAAATTCCTGGGACTCCTCCCTAACAGTACTGTGAGTATACTTACCTCAAGAAGGCAGCTTATCAGAACCTACTTCATTAATTAGGGATGGATAATAAATGCTGACCCAGTTAGTGAAGCCCTCATCCCTGAATGAACTACCTTGAAGCAGTCTCAACTACTTCTTGTGGTCATGATTTGGAGGATCCGGTGTTGGACTGGGTGTACAAAGTTAAAAATCACACAGTATATACTCCACAACCACCTGATGAAGGAGCAGCGCTCCAAAAGCTAGTGCTTCCAAATAAACCTGTAGGACTATAACCTGGTGTTGGGTGATTTTTAACTTCTTGTACTGGGCATTCTACATTCCTTCCACTCTCTGGAAATCTAAATCTAAAAATCTAGGAATGGAAATTACAATAAAGCATAGGTTTTAGAAAAGATCAGTGTCAGCCAGTAATAAAGCAGTGAATAACGTAATGAGATTGGTGTAACACATTTGGATTTCCAAAAAGCTTTTTTTCCCATTCACTAATAGGGCGTGGGGGTTTCTGGGCCAGCAATTCTTGCCCATCCCCAGTTGCCCGTGTGAAGGTACTGTGGAGCTCCTTTCTTGAACCGCTGCAGTCCATGTCCTGTGGGTAGACCCACAATGCTCTTAAGGAGAAAATTCCAGGACTTTGGCCCACTGACACTGATGGAACAGCAGTATATTTCCAAGTCAAGATGGTGAGTGGCTTGGAGGGGAGTTTGCAGGGGGTGGTGTTGCCATGTATCTGTTGCCCTTGTCCTTCTCAATGGAATTGCTTGTGGGTTTGATCGATAGTACACTTATGCCTCAGATGAGAACATATTGTATTGCAAAACAAGTACCAGAAATAACTACTGTTATTTCAAAATCATTTGGACTCAGGAATACAAAGCATTATCTCAAAATTTGTGGACAAACTAAATTAAGAGAGAAGGACTGTAACAAAGTACAGAAAGATATTAATAAACTAATAAAATGAGTATGCTGTTGGAAAATTTACTTTAGAGAAAAGGTATGTGAGAGACCATACATTTTGATAGGAAGATTAAGAAAGGGGATTAAGAAATAAGTATCTATAAAAGATTGAGGACCACAGGAGCTTGAGGATATTTAGAGGCAAATCATTAGAAGTAGTGTCACAGGTTAAGTAGGCCAAAATCAAAAGGCAAACAGATTATTGGGGCTCATTTCTGGAGGAATTGAACAGCCAGGAAGTTATGTTGAATATGTGTGGGACCTTGCTTACAGCATTCATGGCGTACCACAAACAGTTCTGGCCTCCATATTGTAAAAAGGTTATGGTGACACTTAAGAAGGTGCAAAAGCTATTCATGAGAATGATATTATAGAAGTGAGAGGTTAGAGCTCTTAGGAAAGAGTGAATAAGCTGTGCCTTATGATGTGACCTGACAGAGACCTTCAAGATTAACAAAGGGTTTGATAAGTAGACATTGACAAGATGTCTCCATTAGTGGGGACAGAAAGAGAGCAATAAACCATAAGTATAAGTCAGTGACCAATACATTCAACAAGAAATTCATAAGAAACTTTTGTTATCTGAAGAATGGAATCAAGTAGTTGAGGTTGCTTCAAGACCGGCACCTAAGGGGAAGTTAAATGAACAAATGGGGCAAACATTAATAGAAACTGACGTCAATGGGGTTAAATGAAGAAGTTGAGAGCAGCTTGAGTGGAAGCTGAACAATTGAACCAAATGGTACATTTCTATGCTGTTAACGCTATTTAATATTATATATACCCAGGTACCCACTTAGTCTAACCTTTTAATTTTAGACCAATGCTTACCTGTTGAATGGGTCCACTTTTGGAAAAACAAGTGATTTTGTTGGAGAATCAGCCACAATGTCAGTGCAATCCATTAAAGTTTTATTTGGCCCTTCACTGTGAATCACCACTGATCTGCCCACAACTAAAAATGAAGAAACCAGTTACAACATATTCTCAAAAGCAAGACAGTCGAGATGCTGATAATCTGAAATAAAAAAAACAGAACATGCTGCAAGAGCTCAGCAGGTCAGTTAGTTATTTGGGGAAAGAGAAACAGAACTAAGCTCTCAGGTCAAAGATCTTTCTCCCTCCACAGATACTGTCTGATCTGTTGTGTATTTGCAGTGTTTTCTGTTTTATTTAACATTTTCATTCTGATTCAAAGTTCATTTCTACATTTTTCTCCTTTCATTCAAATAGGTAATTAATTTTGGTAGTAAGGTAAGCATCATTTGTAAGCAACATTGGTTCAGCAAGTAAAGGTTTTGAACTTTTGTGTTTAATGTCAGTGTTCCATTCAATGGCAGATAGCTCCATGAAAAGGAGAAAGAGTTTGTAAAAAGGTACTAGTTGGTACCTTTCAGAAATGTTTTAGCTGATTTAGGAATTTTCACATGCAGCTTAAACCTTCACTGGTAATGTACTAACGTTGGGCGAAAGTGGGTATTGCAGATGTTGGATATCATTCCTGATGAAGAGCTTTTGCCCGAAACATCAATTTTCCTGCTCCTCAGATGCTGCCTGACCTTCTGTGCTTTTCCAGCACCACTCTAATCTTGACTCATGTAGTCATATTGATCTGATCATTTTTATCATCAAATTCACTACTATTAAAGGGACACTTGCCTTATCAGACATAATCAGAAGTCATATGACACCAGGTTATAGTCCAACAGGTTTATTTGAAAACACAATCCTTCTCCTCACCTGACGAAGGAGCAGTACTTCGAAAGTTTGTGATTTGAAATAAACCTGTTGGACTATAACCTGGTGTCATGTGACATCTGATTATGTCTGATAAGGCAAGTGTCCCTATAATAGTAGCGAATTTGATGATAAAAATGATGGATTGAAACCTGATGTCATGTGATTTCTGATTTTGTCCACCCCAGTCCAACACCAGCATCTTCACATCAGGTTTATCAGCCATTGGTTAGATTAAAAGAGCAGGAAGGTTATGTTGGAAACAAAAACAAAAATTGCTGAAAAAACTCAGCAGATCTGGCATCATCTGTGGAGAGAGAAGCAGAGTTCATGTTTTGGATCCAGTGACCCTTCTGCAGAAGCGCAGCAGGTCAGGCAGCATCCAAGGAGCAGGAGAATCAACGTTTTGGGCATGAGCCCTTCCTCACGAACCTTCCTGAAGAAGGGCTCATGCCCAAAATGTCGATTCTCCTGTTCCTTGGATGCTGCCTGACCTGCTGTGCTTTTCCAGCAACACATTTTCAGCTCTGATCTCTAGCACCTGCAGTCCTCACTTTTCACCCTTCTGCAGAACCCTCCTTCAGGGCTTTGTTTTGGTCAGAGGTGATGTTGGAGCTGTACAGAACTTTGCTTAGGCCACAGCTGGTGAATATGTGTCATTCTGGTGTCCACTCTATAGGAAGGATATGATTGCACTGGAGGGGGTGCAGAGGAGATTCACCAGGATGCTGCCAGGGATGGAGCAGTTTAACAATGAAGAGAACATGGGTAGGTGCTGGCTGAGAGGGGGTCTGATGGAAGGGTATAAGAATATGAGGGACAAGGACAGGGTGAATAGAAAGCCCTTAGTTGAAGTGTCATTAACAAGGAGATTTCAAGGGGATTTGAGGAAACATTTTTTCACCCAGAGGGTGGTGAGGATCTGGAATACACAGTTTGAGAGGGTAGTTGAGGCAGGAAAAATCACAATCTTTAAAAAGGATTTGGATGAGCACTTGAAATGTCATAACATATGGGCCAAATGAAGGCAGATGTACAAGGAGCTGTGGCTGTTATAGTTATACAGTTATAAAGGACATAAAGGTGAAGACAGGATTAGAGCAGGGAATATGATTTGGAAAATTCTACTGCTGCAGTTTTACCAGCACAACAAAGTTAATTTAAGTGATTGGATAACAGTGTCTCTTAAGAGACTGCCACCTAGACCGTCATGATCAAACTAAGGAGATATGGTGTGTGCCATTTTAGTAACAAACATCACCTGGGAACTTTGATGGATTGGAGCTTCAGTGGCAAGCAACTCAAAGACTGAATTCATCAAATACAGAAGACAAGTTGTGAAGAACTTTGGAACTGCATATGGTGCCATTAATGTGTTCTCAGTCATGTGGAAATCTGAATGGGAAATAACCTTAATGTATAGCTACATAAAATGAAACAATCTCCTGTAGAGACCCAGAAACACAAAACAAAAAAATTTCTGGATAACCTTAATAGAAGGATTCCATGCATTTTTTTTTACATTAGCTCTGTAACAAATAAAAAAAATCAACAAATTAAATATATATTGACAGACAATTGGTGTTTTAATAGAATTTCAAACTCTTTATATACAGGAATGGTTCCACAGAACTGATGACTGCTGCAAAATGTTATTTGTTTAAAAACGTATAAAATGCATGTGGATTTAGCACAAAATAAAGACCAGTGGATTTAACATCAATAATGTACAGTTGATTCAACAACAATAATTGGCCAGTGAATTTAACTTCAATAACAGGCCAGTGGATTTAACATCAACGGTAGGCCTTTGTTTTTAACAACAATTATAAGCCAGTAGATTCAACATCAATTATAGTCGAGAGTGTGGTGCTGGAAAAGCATAGCAGGTCAGGCAGCATCCAAGGAGCAGGAGAGTCGACATTTCCGGCAAAAGCACTTCATCAGGAATGAGGCCCCATTCCTGATGAAGGGGTTATGCCTGAAACGTTGACTCTCCTGTTCCTCAGATGCTGCCGGACCTGCTGTGCTTTTCCAGAACGACACTCTCGACTCTGATCTCCAGCATCTGCAGTCCTCACCTTTTCCTCAACATGAATTATAAACCAATGAATTTATCATCAGTAACGGACCAGTGGATTTAACATTAACTATAGGTGAGTGAATTGAATATAAATAAAAGGCCAATGGATTTATGTTCAGTTCTGTTAAAAGCCTTTTAGAAACATTAATCTGTGAGAAAATTGCCACTTAAACAAGCGTGGATTAAAATAGGAGAGTCAGCATGACTTTGTTAAGGGAAATTAGGTCTGAGTAAGTTTTTGATGACAAAACTGAGGTGGTACACATGAGCACTGTGGTTGATGTTGTGTAAGTAAACTTGCAAATGGTGAATGTTAGTCATATGAGTCTTGTGAGCAAAAAAGTGAAGTCATGAGCAAAGGCAGTACGAATGCCTGGCTGGCTGAAGTATAGAAGATGGAGATTTGAGGAGAATTGGCCTGGAAGGAGCAGGGGTGCTTACTAATGTGTTCACTGCTTTTATTTATCTATATTATTGATTTGGGTTTGGGGGAACACATCATGAGCTTAAAACTTGCAGATAATTCAAAACTTTCAAGTGTATTAAACATAGTGAAATATAGTGACGGACTCCAAAAGGGCTAAACACATGCCCAATGGAATTTAAAGCAGGCCAAGTGAAACAATGCTGTTTGGTAGGAGGGATCAGGAAAAAGAAGAGAGGCTGAATAGCACCATTTAAGAACAGAAAACCCTGAGGGTGTTTATGCACAAAACTGCCATGTTACAATTATGTAAAAACGGTGGTATGACAGGTTAGCAAAGCAGTTGTTTGATTCATATTCATGGAATGAGGTGGCACTGGCTAGGCAGCCTCTATTACCCAGAGGGCGACCACATTGCTGTGGGTCTAGAGTCACATGTCGCTGAAAATGTGTTGCTGGAAAAGCGCAGCAGGTCAGGCAGCATCCAAGGAGCAGGAGAATGCAGGTTAAGAAGATGGTGCTGAGTTCGAGAGTTGGGACTGAGACAAGGTGGGGGGAGGGGAAATGAGGAAACTGGAGAAATCTGAGTCCCCAGAACATTACCCAGCCCTCTGGATTAACAGTGCAGCGATAATATCGCTCGACCATCACCTCCCCATTTTAAAGAAGCATTCAAGATCCTAAGATTTATAAAAGGAGTCTCAGGTTTGGGTTTTTGCTACTTCGGCAATGGTCCTATATTCCCAACAGTTTTAAAGAATGCAGGGTGGCACTAAATTCTTAGAGAATCACAGGGCAGTAAATAGATAGGATTTATCCCTGAGCTGCTGACATTAGAAACAAGAGACATAATTTCAGGAAGAGGGGCAAGCTATTTAAGACTGAGTTGAGGTGGAATATACTCATTTCTTTCGAATTCTCACCCTAAGAAAGCTGCTCCCATCTGTATGACTTATTGTTCGACCAGGCTCTCAGATTGCTCAATGCACCACGTTCAGTCAGCAAGCACTCAGCATTCCCGTCAAATATACAGTTATTCTGTCTCACTGTCATTTGCCTGTGAAAGTGGCCAGCCTCACATCCACTTCTTGTTGTTTCCATACACGTGTAACTACTCAGCTGTGGTAGGAAAATCGCACTGATATTCTCCAGGATCCCTGTGAGAGTGCTCTCAGCAGCATGGGACCTCGTGGATTATGCTAGAAGCTGCTGGCAGTATAGCACTCAGAAGCTGTTTCAGACTTTCATAGCACTATGGACTTGAAGTTCAACCTCTCTATTCTCCACACCATCATCAAGAAGTACTTACATACCAGTTACATCATATAATGCATGTTTTCATATTGCACATAGAAATTATTTATGACAAAATGACAAGTAACAAATCTCTGAATGCACACACTAATAGATTTTATACACACCTGCATTTTGGCATAAACCTACCAGCAAAATCTCCGTAAAGTGGCAAATATACATCATTCTTCAAATGTCTCTTTCCAAGATCAAGGAGGCCTTGTTTCGATTCTAAATCTCCCACTTCACAGTGCAAAGGATAGGCTGAAGAACAACTTGATTTGTAGCCAGCCTGCAAAAGAAGTGAAAAATATCAATCCCAGACCATTTAATGTCCAAACACATTGTCCATAGTTGACTCATCTACTTCATGTTACTAAATCTGAATTTGGAAACAGAATTATCATCTCCTGAACTTGCAGAGATATCTTGCCAATTTATAATTCACCATCTAAGACCACAGTGGATCTAGAAATTCAGATGCAGCCATGTAGCTGGACAGTGAGACACAGAGTTTGGGCCTCCAAGATGTACAGAGCTAATCACAAAGCATTAATCAAGGAAAAGGAACAATCAGCTCCAAAAGGATGTTGTGAGGGAAACTGGAGATTTTGGAGGTGGTAGTGAGGCATATTATTTTGAAAGGTACATGAAAAATTTACTTTATTATTTGTAACTTGCAGACAGTTCCTTTAAGAGCTGTCTGTTAAGCCTCCGACAGTTTTGAGAATTCAGGGGAAATGATAATTGTGTTAAGGGCTTCCTCTTCCCACAAACAGCCATTTACACATCTTTGTATATGAAAGGGGTGAAACGCTTGTTATAAGGTTGGACATATCATAGCAATTTTGGCTTTGATGTTATGGCAGGCAGTGTCTTTCCAGCCAGTGTTAAGCATGTGCTCTCTGCTCACCATGTTGAAAGCACAGGGGGCCAATCAGTATCTGAGAAAGGATGACTGCCTGACCTAATGAGTGGCCAACCACATTAGTGAGATAAATGGATGGTGAAAACAGTTAAGCTAGTTAGCCAGCTATCTCAATTAATAACACAGAGCTATCAGCATGTTTATTCTTGTAAGCTTCTTCAAACTTACCCCTAGAATGATCAGCATATGAATTTAGGAAGATTGGAGTTAGGAGTAGCAGTCAGTCAATAGACAATAGACAATAGGTGCAGGACTGGGCCATTCTGCCCTTCGAGCCTGCACCACCATTCAATATGATCATGGCTGATCATCCTTAATCATATCCTGTTCCTGCCTTATCTCCATAACCCTTGATTCCACTATCCTTGAGAGCTCTATCCAACTCTTTCTTAAATGAATCCAGAGACTGGGCCTCCACTGCCCACTCGGGCAGAGCATTCCACACAGCCACCACTCTCTGAGTGAAGACGTTTCTCCTCATCTCTGACCTAAATGGTCTACCCC
>NC_057731.1:58312469-58328878 GCF_004010195.1 Chiloscyllium plagiosum | reverse complement strand
CAGATCCCCTCTCAGTCTTCTAACCTCAAGGGTATACAAGCCCAGTCGCTTCAGTCTTTCAGTGTAAGGTAATCCCGCTATTCCAGGAATTGACCTCGTGAACCTACGTTGCACTCCCTCAATAGCCAGAATGTTTTTTCTCAAATTTGGAGACCAGAACTGCATGCAGTACTCCAGGTGTGGTCTCACCAGGGCCTTGTACAGCTGCAGAAGAACCTCTTTGCTTCTATACTTAATCCCTCTTGTTATGAAGGCCAGCAATGTATTAGCCTTCTTCACTACCTGCTGTACCTGCATGCTTGCCTTCATTGACTGGTGTACAAGAACATCCAGATCTCTTTGTACTGCCCCTTTACCTAAATTGATTCCATTTAGGTAGTAATCTGCCTTCCTGTTCTTGCCACCAAAGTGGGTAACCATATATTTATACACATTACACTGCATCTGCCATGCATCTGCCCACTCAACTAACCTGTTCAGGTCACCCTGTAATCTCCTAACATCCTCCTCACATTTCACCCTGCCACTCAGCTTTGTATCATCAGCAAATTTGCTAATGTTATTACTAATACCATCTTCTATATCATTAACATATATTGTAAAAAGCTGCGGTCCCAGCACTGATCCCTGCGGTACCCCACTGGTCACTGCCTGCCATTCCGAAATGGAGCCGTTTATCATTACTCTTTGTTTCCTATCAGCCAACCAACTTTCAATCCAAGTTAGTCACTGGCCCCTCAAGCCTTCTCCACTTTTCAATGTAATCATGGCTGCTCTGGTTGTAAATATGTTTCTAAAACGCTTGGAACTAATAAACAGTGGCAAATATTTGGGTAAAATCCTGTAATTTGTGTTGTATAGAATTCATATATAGGCAACAAACCTTGCTACCTGGGGAACTCCAAACTGTCTGGATAAGACAGGTGGCCTGCAAGAGTTAACACTGAAGCTTTTGTATAACCCCATTCACTGAAATATGTATCATGTCTCTGGGAGGAGCCTGTCGGTTCTAGTTGTCCCTTGTAGCTATTCCAGTCTGTTGGTCTTACCTCTACTGTTAAAAACCATGCAACTTCAATTAGCCTGATATATCTCAAGAGTTATCAATGTCCCTTAGCAAGTATAATACAGTTAACTAGTCTTAAGCCCACGTAACCTGTTAATTTAATATTATGTAATTAGCTACTTGTTAATCAAGTAATTCCACTTCTATGAAACACTTATTAGTAGGAAATCCTTCATCTGAGTAGGTTCTGTACACTAGTCCAATTAAAAGCAAAATACTGCAATGCTGGAAATCGGAAATAAAAAGAGAATTGCTGGAGAAGCTCAGCAAGTCTAGCAGCATCTGTGGGGAGAGAAACAAAGTGAGTGTTTCAGACAAGTATCAAATTCTGAAGAACGGTCAGTAGATTTGAAATGTTAATTATTGTGTTTCTCTCTCCTCACTTGCTACTAAACCATCCGAGTTTCTCCAGCAATATCTGTAGACTCGTATAAAATGGATTGCTGACAGTATACCTACCAAAGTACAGCCTAACAAAACCAAGTTCCAGCTAAGGACATCTCGTAGGACACTGCTGTCAAAACTCAGAAAGCCTGACTGTAAAAGGCATTGACAGCTGTGATCGACAACACCAGTTCCCTCTCCAACGACACTGGATTTAAACATAACCGCAGAAGAGGGCCAGGCAGTCAGCAGAGAGGACCCCCTCCATGGTCACTGCCTGGAGCTGTTTATAGCAAGGCCCAGGAGCAGACCCACAAGGAGGTCGTCCAATCTGCCCACATATCACTACACCAGGATATGGGGCTGAAGTGCAACCAAAAGCACAGTGCAAGATTTTTAAACTAACTAAAAACAGAATAATTGGCTACATCCAATATAAACATGGTCCACAGACTCCACTGTGCTGCAAAATAAACAGTTGGGCTGAGAGGCTGTGAATCACCAAATTCTGTGGTTACATAGGATTACTGCATGCAACACCCTTCAAGACAGGTTTAGATTTAGATTACTTACAGTGTGGAACCAGGCCCTTCGGCCCAACAAATCTACACCGACCCTCCGAAGAGCAACCCACCTAGACCCATTCCTCTATATTTACCCCTTCACCTAACACTACGAACAATTTAGCATGGCCAATTCACCTAACATCCACATTTTTGGACTGTGGGAGGAAACTGGAGCTCCCAGAGAAAACCCACACAGACACGGGGAGAATGTGCAAACTCCACACAGACAGTTGCCTGAGGCAGGAATTGAACCCAGGTCTCTGGCGCTGTGAGACAGCAGTGCTAACCACTGTGTCACTGTGCCACCCTTTTTTTCTTTATATTGATACCTCCTTCCAATCCCTTTCTAAGTCTTAGATTTAAGTTTTAAATCCCCAATGGAAAATGGGAGAACTCGTACAGAGAGAGCCATCCACTGGGTCTGCTTTATTTCATCCATTTTCTAATCAACCTGCTCGGGGTTGTTATTATACAGCTATAGAGCAGGTGGGACTTGAATCCAGGCCTCCAAGTCCAGAGGCAGGGACACCACCACTGTGCCAGAAAAGGACTTAGTGATAGTTCCAGCTGGGCAGACCATTGCCTGTTGCAAAGGGAACTCAGAGTCAATGAGCCCTGCAGGAAGACTAATGAGTAATTCCCCACGGCCCCTGGAGGGGTTATCACAAGTGCCAACCCCAGATAAATGATGTGACATTGCCATAAAGAGAACATTATAAGGAATATCTACTTTATTTTGTTTTCCAATATCCTATAATAATGCACAAATAAAAGTTTCTTATTGTTGGCACTGATGTTGAGGAACTTGGAAAAGTTTCACTCTTTAACACCCATGACACATGCTGTGCAGACGTCACTCAGTTATTTACTTTGTCACAAATTGCTACCACTGACATTTTTTAAATCTAATAATATTTAAATGCAGGCACTGATTACCTTGAATAACTTCCCATGGTTTCCTGTCGCACAACTTTTCCAAAAAAACACCAGTACAAAACAGGAAGTCATATTCTCAGTTCAACATGTTTTGTTTCACAACTTTGCCAAAACCATTTCTCAGACATGAGAGTTATGTGTTTCTTTGTGTAAATTACTGTTTTAGCTGATCATTTGTTGACAGTAGAAAGTAACGAATTATTCCTGTGCAGTATCAAGGGCCTGATGCATTGCAGATGGAATCCAAAGATCATTTCATAGACTCTAAACTACAAAATACATTATCGACAAAAACAAAAGCATTTGATCCCAGTTCATGAACTGCACAAATGTTTAGGGTGGAAATCTGCATTAAATCTCAAATTCACTGAGTATCATAAACCGAATTGTAATCTTTTATTGTATATTCACATATTGAGTGTGGCCACTGCTGCCTGGGCCTTGGAGAAGGTGGTGGGGGTGAGCTGCAGTTTGGAGGTAGACCCACAAAACTGGGCTGTGGGCTGAGGAGTGGCTTGGAGAGGAACTTGCATCTGGTGGTCTTCCTTTGAGTTGCTCTCACCAGCTTTTTTAAACACACAAAGTCTGTCTTGCATGTTTTGGGAATCGAAGCCCTTCCCACTGGTGAATTTCACTAGCTGTTCATTCAGTGCCTTGGTGGCAGAGTGGGTGTGATCAATGATTTCTCAAATCGGTGGAAATTTAACAAGTGAGACGATTTCCAGTGCTCTCTGTTGCTGCTGTCATCCTGTTTCAAACTGCACAAACTTCCCAACTTTCACACATAAGGTATCTCCGAAGTGGAATGGCATAGTGTCACTCACAAAGTGTCTACGTGCTGTTTTGTGGAAGGGGTCAGAGGCCAAGATATTTTAAGGCCATAGTGACTTGAATAGCCACTGGTAGGGCAGTACCACATGATCCAAGAACTTCCTCAACCAAGGATTAGTTTCTTTTCCCATCTGTCTAGATAGGGACAATGACCCGAGATATCAAATCTTAAACATGTCTGCAGTGCTTCTTCTTCATCAGCAAACTCAATACTGAAAGTATGGCCTTCATTATGATCTTGCCATTGGATCTCTCCACTGGATCTCCTCAGGGCCATGGCTGTGGTAACCAGTCCAGAGGATCTTCATGCTCATCACTACTTGTCACTACCTCGGAGTACCTTCATCCCCTTGTCATTGCCTAGTTTCTGATCAGCTGCATGATTGTTGAACTTGCCATTGGAGACCCGCCAATCCCTGGAGCATCATGAATCCCTCAACTGAAAGCATATGTACATGTGCTATTTGCTTTGCCAATTCAACTCATCCAATAGCAGTGGATGAATGCCCCTCTCAGCCATGCACCCCCTTCCAGAACCCTTCCTATTGGATGATGCAGTTATAGCTGACACCATATTGTCCTGATAGCTCCTTCCCATCTAGATTCTTTAACATGTATCTCTCCATAAAATGTTTCAGACTGGTTCCCTGATGAGCTGATAATGAGTTTGTTAACAATTTAATTGGTCATCTGAATCAGTTGGGCTTCTGGAATCTTCATTCCCCAAACTGGAATAAAATTACTGGTAATCAGAACAGCAACAGCAAACTGATTGGGAGCACTGAAAATGACTGCTCCCTGGCTCCATTCTCCACTTCCCTGTCCTTCCACCCTTCAGGCAAACAATTCAGCCTTCAGAGTTAACAAATAGATAAAGATTAGTACTGAATAAATTCTCAACTTTAAAAACAGAAATGTCTAGACATGTCAGTAAATCTAATGAGGCCAGTCAGGAACTCAAATTGACCAAACAGTCTCTTTAACACCAATGTTGAATCAGCACTTTTGTTCAAAGCTAAAACATAGAGCAAAATAAAAACCATGACAAACAAATGTAGACATTGGGCAATAAATGGCAACAAACAACCCTGGGCACTTGCTGACCAGAGACCATCAAAAATGGGAAGCTATGAGAACGAGAGAGTATTACAAAGTAGACAGAGAAAGTGGAATTTCATTGGCCATACCTTTAGGAAACCTGTACAGATCATTCCGCTATAATGCAGGTTTCGTTAACATGAATTCGCTATAACATGATTGACAAACTGGGAACACTGTTTCAAAAGCCCGAAGTTTTAAAGCATGTATTAGCTATAACAAGATTCTGGCCCCATTAGTTTAAATGGTGCAGCTATTACACGATTTTCTTATAACATGGGATTGCAGGAGTACAGAACTACGGCACTATAGCAGAACTGACTGTATCACTGAAATAGTCTTTGAAAGAGCATCCTTACTGAAAAAGAAACCAAAAATGATTGCTACTGAACTGCAAATATGAAAGTAAAAAGTACAGACAACACATGGCACCAGTGGAAGTAGTACCTAAAGTTCAAGGACAAAATCAAGGTTGAACAAGTTCTCTCTGAGGAGCAGCTTTTCTAATTGATAATTTATAAACAGATTCAGCAGTTAGGGAAGTTCAAACTTGAACATCCTAATCCTAGTCAAAAAAGCATTAGTTCAAAATCGTGTTATACATAATTGATTACTGATGCTATCTACCCAAGGTTATTGAGAGGGCAATAGAGGAGATTGCAGAGGCATTGACCAAAATCTTTGTACCCTTGTTAGCCACTGGAGAGGTCCCAGAGGACTGGCAAGCAGCTGTTCAAGGAGGGAAATAGGGATAATCTAGTAACTATAGATCAGTGAGTCTCACACTGGTGGTTAGGAAGCTATTGGAAAGAATTTTTAAGCAGATGATTTCTGTGCATTTGAAAAGCATGGCCTATTTAGGGGCAATCAGCATGACATTGTGAGGGCAGATCATGTCTCACTAACTTTATGGAATGTTTTAAGGGGGTAATGAAGGTGATTGATGAGGATAGAGTAGTGGATTTTAGTAAGGCTTTCAATAAGGTCCCTCATGGTCGGCTCACCCGGAAGATTAAGATGCATGGGATCCATGGTGACTTGGCTGTGTGGATTCGGAATTGGCTTCCCCAGGGAAGGCAAAGGGTGGTGGTGGGTGTTTTTCAAGCTGGAGGTCTGTGATTAGTGATGTTCCACAGGAATTCATACCGGGCCCTCTGCTGTTTGTATATATAAATATATATATATAAAACTTGGATGAAAATGTAGATGGGTGGGTTCGTAAGTTAGCAGACGATACAAAGGTCAGTGGAGTTGTAGATAGTGTAGAAGATTATCAAAGCTTACAGTGGAATATAGATCAGTTACAGATATAGGCGGAGAACTGGCAGATGGAGTTTAATCTTGGTAAAAGTGAGGTGCTGAGATCAGATATTGAGGAAAAGTATACAGTTAATGGCAGGACCCTGAACAGCATTGATGTACAGAGGGATCCTGGGGTTCAAGCCCATAGGTCCCTGAAAGAGTCCACACAAGTGGATAGGTGGTAAAGAAGGCTTATGACATGCTTGCCTTTATTGCTCAGGGAACTGAGTACACGAAGCAGGATGTTGCAGCTTTATAAGATTATTGATCATAAAATCTCTACAATGTGGAAACAGGTCCATCAGCCCAATAAGTCCACACTCAGCCTCTGAAGAATAACCCTTTCCCCAACATTTACCCCTTACTAATGTGCCTAACCTACACATCCCTGAACACTATAGGCAATTTAGCTTGGCCAATTCACTTGCACATCTTGGGATTGTGGGAGGAAACCAGAGCACCTGGAGGAAACCCACGCAGACACGGGGAGGAAGTGCAAACTCCACACAGTCGCCCGAAATTAGAATCGAACCCCCGGGTTCCTGACACTGTGAGAACCACTGAGCCCTGAGACTTTGGTTCGGCCACAGTTAGAGTATGGTGTTCAAATTCTGGTCATCACATTACAGGAAGAATGTGGAGGCTTTGGAGAGAGCGTAGAACTGATTTATGAGTATAGTGCCTGGATTACAGAGTTTAAGCTATAAGGAGAGGCTAGAAAAAAAACTCGGGTTGTTTTCTCTGGAGCAGCAGAGACTGAGGGGACACTCAGTCTACAATATTATGATTGGGGTGAAGGTCAGAGTTGAAATGTCTAGTACCAGCGAGGGGGTATGCATTTAAGGTGAGAGGGGGAAATTTCAAAGGAGCGGTGAGGGGCAGGGTTTTTACCCCGAGAATGATAGGAGTGTGGAATATGCTGCTGGGGGTGGTAGTGGAGGCAGATACAATCGGGGCATTTTAGGGGCTTTTAGATAAACACATGAACATGCAAGGAATGGAGGGATGTGGACCAAGGGCAGGCAGAAGGGATTAGTTTCATTTGACATCATGTTCAGCACAACATCATGGGCTGAAGGGCCAGTTCCTGTGCTGTACTGTTCTACGTTCAATGTTCTAACTGTGAAATTCTACTAACCCTCGGCAAGGCATCTGATGAAGGGACATACTGGCTGTGGGGGGAACTGAGAATAATCTTTCTAATCCCATTTTGAATAATTTTTACAAATGACTAATCATTGAATGATGAAAGGTCATGGTCCCAAACCGTACATAGACTTGATTAACTTGGTCTGGTTTTATTGTTGGACTACTTTTATATGGAGAGACCTAATTTAAGAGACAGCTATCACAGCCTGCCATTCCATGTTTTCCAGAGCTCTATTAAATTGATATCAATAGTTTGAGGGGATTATTTTACTTTCTGTGATAAGTGCAATACATTTTGCAAAATTTTTATCATAAACTAATATAAATTAACTTAAAGAATTTTTAACTTTCCACAAAAAGCAAAGTACTGGTACTTATTCTGAAACAAAGAACTGTGGATGCTGGAAATTTGAAGTAAACACATGTGGGAGGCCTTTAAAAGTGAGATAGCTTGTGTTCAAGGTCTATATATTCCTATGAGGGTGAAAGGCAAGGTTGGCAGGAATAGGGAATTCTGGATGACAAGAGATATTGAGGCTTTGACCAGAAAAAAGAAAGAGGCGTGGTTCAGATCCTGGCAGCTAGGATCAAGGGAATTCCTGAAGGTATGCAGGGAATACAGGAGTTTACGGATGAAAAACATCAGGAAGGTGAAAAAGGGGGCACAAGATAGCCTTGGGTGAGAAGATTAAGTTGAATCCAAAGAGGTACTTTTAGTATATTAAAGGAAAAAGAATAGCTCGATAGAGAATATGTCCCCTCAAGGACCAAAGTGGACATGTACGTGTAGAACCGTAGAAGATGGGCGAGGTTCTCAATGAATATTTCTCCTCTATGTTTACCATGGAGAAAGACATGAAGACTTGGGAACATGGGGAAGTTAGTGGTGATATCTTGGGGACAGTCCATATCACAGCAGAAGAGGTGTTGGATGTATTAGAATGCATGAAGGTGGATAAATCTCCTGGTCCTGACCAGATATATCTAAGAACACTGCAAGAGGCTAAAGAAGAAATTGCGGAGGCCCTGGCTGATGTTTTTGCATCATCGTTAGCCATGGGTGAAGTCTCGGAAGACTGGAAAGTAGTGAATGTTGTGCTCATATTCAAGAAGGACTGCAAAGAAAAGCCTGGGATCTATAGCCCAGTAAGCTTAACATCTGTGGTGGGTAAGTTGCTTGAGAAGATTCTGAGGGGTAAGATTTACATGCATTTGGAAAGACAGGGTTTGATTAGGAGTAGTCAGCATGGCTTTGTGAGTGAGAGATCATGGTTCACAAATTTGTTACAGTACTTTGATGAAGGGACCAAAAAAGTTGACAAGGGGATGGCGGTAGATGTTGTCTATATGGATTTCAATAAGCCACATGGTAGGCTGCTCTGGAAGGTTAGATCGCATGGAATCCAGAGGGGATCTGGCAAATTGGATACAAAATTGACTTAATAGTAGGGAGCAGAGTGTAACAGTGGAAGGATGCTTGTTGTACTGGAGGCCTGTGACTACTGGTGTCCCTTGGATCTGTGCTGGGCCCATTTCTGTTTGTTATCTATATCAATGATTTGGATGAGAATGGACAAGGCATGATTAGTAAGTTTGCTGGTGACACTAAAATAGGCGGTATCATGGACAGTGAGAAAGATTATCAGAAATTGCAGCAGGACTTTGATCAGCCGGGGAAGTGGGCCGGGAAATGGCAAATGGAATTTAACATAGATAAGTGTGAGGTCTTGCATGTTGGAAAGTCAAATCAAGGTAGGAATTTCATGGTGAATGGTAGGGCCTTAAGGAGTGTAGTGGAACAGAGGGATCTTGGAGCTCAGATTCACAGTCCTCTGAAAGTGGAGTCACAGGTAGACTGGGCAGTGAAGAAGGCTTTTGGCACACTGGTCTTCATCAGTCAGGGCATCAAGTATAGAAGCTGGGAAGCTATGCTGCAGTTGTACAGGACGTTGGTGAGGCCACACTTGGAATATTGTGTTCAGTTTTGGACACCTTGCTACAGGAAGGATGTTATAAAACTGGAAAGAATGCAGAAGAAATTTACAAGGATGTTGCCAGGAATCAATGGTCTGAGTTACAGGGAGAGGTTGGACAAGCTAGGATCTTTTGCTTTGCAGCATAGGAGAATGAGGGGGGTGATCTTACAGAGGTGTATAAGATTATGAGACGCATGGATAGGGTGAATATTCTCAGTCTTTTTCCCAGGGTTGGGGAATCGAGGACTAGAAGCCATCAGTTTAAGGTTCAAGAGTAAAAGGCAACCTGAGGGGCAACTGTTTTACACAGAGGGTGGTACACATATAGTATGAGTTGTCAGTGGAAGTGGTTGAGGCCGGCACAGTAACAACATTTACAAGTCATTTGGATAAATACATGGATAGGAAAGGTTTAGAAGGATATGGGCCAAGTGCAGGGAAATGGGGCTCGTGTGGATGGAGATTTTGGTCAGCATAGACCAGTTTGGACCAAAGGGCCTGATTCCATACCGTAGGACTTTATGACTCTATGAAATACAGAAATTGCTGAGAAACTGAGCAGATTTGAAGCATCTGTGGAGAGAGAACCAGAGTTAATATTTTGAGTCCTGTAACCCTTCTTCAGAACACAATGTATTAATTCTGATTCAGAATTTTGTATCTTGGATACAAAAAGTAAAACATCAATCCTGAAAACCATTCTGGTATTCATTGGTATTCAGTAATATTAAACCAAGACATCACTTACCTGAGTATCTATATTGTAAGGATTATAATGTCCTCCAACACCAGTGCAGTTCTCCTTGTACTGTCGAGGATTAGTATGAACGTGCCACATTAGATTTTTGTTCTGTGGAGCAAACAACTCTTTGTTATAAAATAAAAACTAAAAGAATTGCAGATGCTGCAAATCAGAAACAAAAACAGAATTTACTGGAAAAGCTCAGCAGGTCTGGCAGCATCTGTGAAGAGAATTCAGAGTTAACGTTTCAGGTCCTGTGACCCATTCTTGTTTGTCTCTATGACGCCACTACAAATTGTAATTTGTTGGAAGTGAAAGCTTTTGTACATCTGAAACATTGTCAGAATCTTTAGTGAGTACAGTAGTATAGCAGTTGTGTTACTGGATGAGCAATCCGGACGTCTGGGCAAATAATCCAACATGGTCATATTTCAATGCACAATGGCCATTTGTTACTTTCCATTCAGTTTTGAAATCTGGAAATCCGGAACCTTTACTCATAGAAATGGCCATGAGACTTCAGGGTTGATGGAAAGCAAACATGTGAGTGACATTACTCTAGTTCCATGTTAGCGAGTTTAACTAATTAACAAGTTTGAAACTTTGTTGCTGGAACAGCACAGCAGGTCAGGCAGCATCCAGGGAACAGGAGATTCGACGTTTCGGGCACAGGCCCTTCTTCAGGAATGAGCAGAGAGTGTTCAGCAGGAGAAGATAAAAGGTAGGGAGGAGGGACATGGAGGAGGGGCGTTGGAAATGTGATAGGTGGAAAGAGGTCAAGGTGAGGGTGATAGGTCGGAGTAGGGTGAGGAGAAAGTGAGGTCTGCAGATGCTGGAGATCAAAGTTGAAACTTTGTTGCTGGAACAGCACGGACCTGCTGTGCTGTTCCAGCAACAAAGTTTCAACTTTGATCTCCAGCATCTGCAGACCTCACTTTCTCCCCTAACTAATTAACAAGCCTCACAAACCATCAAAAAGAATACCTCGTTATATTTCAAGATGTCAGCTTAGCACCATCTTCCCAAGATAATTGGGAATGCCACCATTGTCAGTACAAATTATATGCCAAGAATGAATGACAAAAAGATTTTTCTTTGCATTTTTAGAAGGCAACAATGTGCCGGACCAAAATAGTGGGAGAGTAGGGTACTGCATGGTTATGGTTAGGTTCTGGTACGGCATGAACGTAGCTTTTGTCCACGACCCTGAATAATTGTAATAGAGCCCATCATACAGAGAAGATTCACAGGACTTGCAAGAAATTTGAGATGAATGGCCATTTTATTTTTGATTTCAGATTGTCAAGCATTCTCAGAATTTCTCCCAGGAAAGTTAGTGAAGAAGAGTAAATACAAGAAGGAGTACAAGGGAAGTTTGATATAAATTGCGATAGAATGTACCATCCAATTTAATGTACAGAAAAATTAGCAAGATTCATTTGTGCTTCAGGCTTTAGATTTTAAGATGAAAATACTTGAACATCATTTAACAACATACAATGTGTGAAGTGTAAGGAGACATGCTGTGGTATGCTGTGTTTATAACATTCATTTCTATTATTAAGAATCTGCTAACCGTTGAACCCATTATTGATTTCAGCAAAAGTTAACTGTTACAGTTATCCTGAAATTAATTCCAAGTTTATTTTGGATCAAGATGAAAAGCAATACATGGAATAATGTTGGCACTTACACCACCTGTGTTAGCCTTGGTTGGCTCAAGGTCAATTTCCATAGTTGTGTCACTTGAACTCCCATCTGCAAAGACCTGTTGTGACTGGAAACAAAAAGAAAGCATGTCAAATATCAACAATTCACACAGGATGTAGATAATTTCCACTTCTGTATTTCATGTATTTCCTCTTTAATCTTTCATATCCTCAAAGGGGAAGGAAGGGAAGAGTAAAAGATTCTTCAGTGGAAAGAATATTAACATGTAGTTGTCTGACTTCACTAAACTTTAATAATCTGCATATCCCATCATCCTTTTTCTCTTTGTAGCACCTTTTCTGCCAAAGGCAACAACAGAAAAGCTACCCAATATTTTTGCTGAATGTTACTAACACAAGTATCATTGGTTTACTGGATGTAAGTTTGCTCGTCGAGCCGGAAAGTTTGTTTTCAGATGTTTTGTCACCATACTAGGTAACATCATCAGTGAGCCTCTAGATAAAGCACTGGTGGCAGGGCCCACTTTCTATTTATGTGTTTAGGTTTCCTTGGGTTGATGGTGTCATTTCCTGTATGGCAATGAAACAGGAAATGATATCACCAACCTACATCCAGAACCTCAACCTGAGCTACAAATCTTCTCAAAAATCAATGGTTTACCACAGAGTGACCAGGATCAGTAATCACTACCTTTAAAAGGCAGAATTCTCCTTCAACTCATTAGCATCAACATTATATCAATATGCATCCCCATTATTATACATTCTGATTTCTCTTTCCTGTACACTTTCCACTCACAATTATAAGTAGTAGCTTCTCATTCAAAGATTTATACATTTGAAGAGCACAGTGGATCACCAGAACACTTTTAAAACTTATGATACCAACCTGTTATGAAACTTAACACAACGGCATATAAAGTTGGCCCCTCACCTCAGCTCTGTCTTTTACCAAGATCTCAGCAGATCTTTCACTGCAGCTAGACCTTCCGTAATCCTCTTATCAGTCAGTTCCTTTGGCATCCAAAACAGCTAGTGACCTCTAATTTGAATATACTCAACTGAGTACCCAGAGTTCTTCAGGTTAGAACAATTTCCTTTTGATAAAGGAAAGGGTTCACACCAATTCACTTTCAAGCATTCAAATTATATCAAATTACATCAAAACCCAATGGCCAGATTAAGAAGCTACATAAACTCCAAATCACTGTGCAATACTATATGAAAAGGATAGGAAACTATCCACAGTTTCTTGACTCGGGATTGTATTTTTTTTCCACTAATAACCTGTAGATGAATTCAATAGACTCTTGTTTGTCTTGCCTTTGATCTTAAATCTTTTACATTCAAGTCTTATATCTATGACACCACATCCTTGACCTCCCAACTATTCAAAGAGTCTTCCTCTGCATATGCTTTTTCATATTTTATGTAATTTTAAATACTTCTATCATCTGCATTATTTCAATAAAAGTCCAGGTTTGCAAGTTCTTCTTCATATTTGTATTTCTTCATAATACACAAGACAAAAACAAGCCATGTTTCAATCCAGGAAAGGGGAAAGGAATGGAAAAACACTTGTATGGTCATATGCTAAAGTTCTTATCATACTGCACATAATTGTCTCCTGTTTGTGTTCTATGATGAGACTATATATTGAATTTTGTAATCTAACAGATTTCCTGTTTATGTTACTGGTGCCCAAGCTACCTTGCTAACATAATACTAAACTCAAGGATAACTTTGATAGCTAAACACTAAGCCATAAAGATTTTCCTCTCATCTAAAGCCACTCAACTCTGAAAGGTTTATGTCCCCAATTCTAATGCCATCTTATTCCACATCTGACAATCCCTGGTTTAGTTGTTGATAAGTTTGGAAGGATTTCTGTATGGGACGCACAGCAGTCCCTGTATTATTTTATCGTCTAAACTTCAATCAATCTAATCTCAGTTCCTTGCTGTATTTGTTTCAGAAATTATTTTGAATGTGATTGACACAACAATTGCTTGGCAGCTTTTACCGTATACCATTGTTATGAAGTCAAAAGCATGTATGATGATTTTAACATAGAAAGTGTTTTCTGAATTTTGAAGTAAACTTAAAGTGCAGGCTCAGCTGCCCGAGTGGAAAGGCTGGGAGATGAATTGTTCCAAAACATATACATGTCACAAATGGCTATTAAATGGATACCTGAGTTTTAGGTCTGTTTAGACCACAATTTGAATTTAACTGATCAGGTTAAATTCTGCACAGGATATTCAAACCCAATCGAGTTTGCAGATGTTCTGACATAGAACATCTATAGAACAGGAGAGCTAACTGCCCATCTAACATCTTGCTCTCACAGAAATTAGAAAACACTCTCTATCAAAGGTACCTTTTCATGTAAAACATACTCGCAGTAAAAAAGAAAGACAACCCAGGGAAATCAGCAGCCGGAAGATTGAAGACAATGGAGAAGATAAAGACTGCGTGGTCTTGAGATTAAGTTAATGTAATGCTTAATATGTGTTATTGGAACAGCACATTCTTCAGCATATTTTTTATAGAGTTGGGATCAGATAATAAATAGTTAAGAAAAAGGGAGCTTGGCTTTGTGAATAGTTATTGTTTAGTGTTCACTATTAGAGTTAAGAAAATAAATTGTTATTTTTCTTTAAATAGTGGAATTTAGAAGTTCTGTCACTTATATTTGAACAGATTGCGAGGTGAGGCATGTTTGGTTTAATTAACAGAGGGGTTCAACCTCCGCATCGTAACAGTTCCATGAGGTAGAAATCGTTTGCAAATGTGACCTTAATTGCTTGCTTCTCATATGCAATGCATAAACATAATAATGGCAGCAGAGAAAATAATATTAGCAAATTGACTTTTGCCTACTAATCTGGCAAAGACTATTGAGGTAGAAATTTTACTGTGTTATGGACCAGGCCAGACCCCCTCAAACATTTCATGCAAGTAGCCCGGGCCTTAACTTTTCTAGTTGTTTTAAGCAGGTGTTAGCTAGATATTCCAGGAGTGATGCAGCTGGCCCAAACACCTAAATTTAAACAAAACAAAATTTATTTGCAAGATTACCAAATGAAACACAAAAGAGAACAGAATACAGAAGAACTTAACCTATCTAAAAATCCAAAAGATTATCCCAACTTAATGATGCTATTCCAAATACTTGCATCAATCCCCATAAACAGCCCCTGGCAAAGAAAGATAAAATCAAACACAGGGTCTTACAGGAGAGATGTCAGAGAGAGGAAGGATCAGCATGGATCTGCCTCTCTCTCACAGTTTCACCACTGACTGACTGCTTTCAGTGAACAGCCAGATTGTTAAAAAAGCAAACCAAACCAAACCAGAGAAAAGCTGAGCTGGGAGAATTGGCTACTTCCCTTTAATTGTACAAGTGTTATTTTTTAAAACTTGAAAGCATTCTCAAGTAGATAAATCCATATTTTTCGGAATCGCTGCTTTTACGATCTCTCTGAAAAGAAGCCAAGGACAGCATGACCTTGTTAAAGGAGCAGCATCATCACATAGGTCGTGAAGCAGACATCAGGTGCAATGTCAATGGTAGCAGAAGAAGTTTAATGTGGAACAGAGATCCATAATGTTTTCAGCCAAGCTCAGCAAATCCTGCCATAGAAAAAAAGCAGGTAGTTCATAAGACCTTGGCAATTATTCACCTAGCCATAGCTAAGAACCACTTTTTTTTTATTACAGGCTAGATGTGAATGTAGACCCTGAAGCTACCTCACTGAAATAGAGATTGAAATTTGTTGGCATGAATCTGATCCACACACTAACCATTTAATCTCACCAGTCTCCACTTCTTCTAGCAGTCTCCTATAACTAGTGGACAGTTTGGAAGGGCATCTGGGACTGTCCTCAGGCTACCGAGACTTGGTTCAGGTGCCCTTCTTAACTATGAGGGCACCAAAGCGTCAACGTGAAAAAATTTCTGGGATGTGATTGTTGCTGGCCAGACAGCATCGAAGTCAAAGGATATGTGAAAATCTTGCCTTGGCTCTTTGGTCTAACTAGTCTGCAACAGCATGACTTTCTGATCAGAATGGATGGTTATCAATATTGCTTTGCTGATTTTGGGACATGATGTGTGTGTGTGGTGTGGTAACGTGGTCTTGTAGCACAGTGGGTAGTCAAATTCAAATCCCACTCCAGCGCTTAGTAGTCAAGTAATATCGATGTATATCAATTTGTAAATTTTTCCAACACAGCCCAATGGCAGGCAGTAAATAGAACATAGAACAATACAGCACAGAACAGGCCCTTCGGCCCACGATGTTGTGCCGAACATTTGTCCTAGCGGAAGCATATATCCATGTACCTATCCAATTGCCGCTAAAAGGTCACCAATGATTCTGACTCTGCCACTCCCACAGGCAGCGCAATCCATGCTCCCACCACTCTCTGGGTAAAGAACCTCCCCTGACATCCCCCCTATACCTGCCACCCTTCACCTTAAATTTATGTCCCCTTGTAACACTCTGTTGTACCCAGGGAAAAAGTCTCTGACTGTCTACTCTATCTATTCCCCTGATCATCTTATAAACCTCTATCAAGTCACGCCTCATCCTTTGCCGTTCCAATGAGAAAAGGCCGAGCACTCTCAACCTATCCTCGTACGACCTATTCTCCATTCCAGGCAACATCCTGGTAAATCTCCTC
>NC_057731.1:58276040-58310111 GCF_004010195.1 Chiloscyllium plagiosum | reverse complement strand
CTGCAGCAGTTATACCATTTCTAATTAGCAACGCTACCCCCCTCCTTTTTTAACACCCCCCCTAATCTTACTGAAACATCTGTAACCAGGAACCTCCAACAACCATTCCTGTCCCTCTTCTATCAAAAAGCAGTTGGTTTCCTGGTCAGCCATGTAATGGATGGAAATTGGAGCCTCAACCATCACTATTCAGGGCTCCAGATTACTATTTGCAAGTACAAGTGTACGATAATGCAGCAACTCAGTCTGCTTGAAGGGACCAGTTAGCTAGGAGAAAGTGAGGACTGCAGGTGCTGGAGATCAGAGTCGAGAGTGTGCTGCTGGAAAAGCAGCATCCGAGGAGGCAGGAGAATCAACAGTTTGAGCATAAGCCCTTCATCAGGAATAAGGCTTGTGGGCCAGAAAGCTGGGAGGTAAGTGGGAGGGGGTTGGGTTGGGAGGAAGGTAGATGAGACCAGTTAGCTATATGGTTTGTTGTGGATCAGATTGGATCAACAATACTGGGTTAGATCCCTATTGGAACCAGGATGAATTTGGTACCCATCCCCAATAACGTAGAGGTCCTAGTGTCTGGGTCAGACTTTCTAGAGAAGAACTTGAGCAGTACTGAAGTCTGATCATCAATAATCACATTGTTATTGACATCATCCCCAGCATTGGGGAAATAGTGATGTGGAGGTCAAAATGGCAGGCAGAGGTTCCAACAGAGCAACTTGATGTTTGAATTTCTGTGCTGTATATTGTTTTAAATGTAAAGATATAAGACTTTCCTTCAGATTCAGTGACACCCAAAGAAAATCCAGTTGAATTTCTTGATTCACAAAAAAAGTCAGAAGACTAGATTTTGTCAAAAAGGTGACCTGAAAACCTCAGTAAGAAATGCCCAGACAGTCAATAGATTTTTCCAATTCGTTGACAGACATAGGCTTGTGAATATGCTGCCAACAAGACTGCCATCCTATCCAAAGTGGCCACTCATCCCCGATAGTTGCTGGCCCAGTTGGAGGGCTGACTACTCATGGGCCTCAGCAGCACCCTCAGGAATACTGGCTGAGGAAAAAAGAAGCATTGCTTGCCTACAGAAGGCAGGCCAGAAGTAATTAAAGAAACAACAAAATTGCTGCTAATTGAGGGACAATCTCTCCAAGGAAAGCATAGGAAGCACCAAGGCCATCTTTCAGGCCTGTAACTCCATCTTATTAAAGTTCCAAATTCCCACAAACCCCCGATTGCTGTCGAGAGTCATCTGCATTCAGCTGGCAACTTCCCCATTAGGCAAAGGATCAATCTGCTGCCAGTATGGTCACATTGCCCTGAATTTACATTTTCAAATTGGCTTCATTTCTCTCATGGCAGGAAGCTGGTCATGCTCTGACACCCACCATCGCTAAATTTCCTAACAGCAGGACATGGTTGGGGAGCCAATATGCCATGGCACGCCATTTTTCCAGCCTGGTTCCCACCTTGTGTGAATCGATAAAGTTCTGCCCATGGTGTGATAGCTGAAGAGATAGTGGAGGCTTTAGTAGTGATCTTTCAGGAATCACTTGAGTCAGGGAGGGTCCCAGAGGACTGAAAAATCGCAATGTAACTCCCCCGTTTTAGAAGGGAGTAAGGAAAAGATGGAAAATTATAGGGTCATTAACCTGACCTCAGTAGTTGATAAAGTTTTGGAATCCATTGTGAAGGATGAGATTTCTGAATACTTGGAAGTGTGGCGTAAAATAAGGCAAAGTCAGCATGGTTTCATCAAGGGGAGGTCACACCTGACAAATCTGTTAGAATTCTTTGAGGAGGTAACAAGCAGGTGAAACAATGGAGAACCAGAGGATGTTATCTGCCTGAACTTCCAGAAGGCTGTACAGGAGGCTACTGAGTAAAATAAGGGCCCATGAGTTAGAGGCAAGTGCTAACATGGATAGAAGATTGGCTGAGGCAGAGAGTGGAATAAAAGGGTCCTTCTCAGGATGGAAGCTGGTGACATGTGGTGTTCCACAAGGCTCAGTGTTGGGACCACAACTTTTCGCTTTATACATTTATGATCTGGATGAAGGAACTGAGGACATTCTGGCTAGGTTTGCAGATGATACAAAGATAGATGGAGGGGCAGGTCATATTGAGAAGGCCTAGAGGCTGCAGAAAGACTTGCACAGGTTAGGAGAGTGGGCAAAGAAATGGCAGATGAAATACCATGTGGGAAAGTGTGAGGTCATGTACTTTAATCGGGAAAATAGAAGCATGGACTATTTTCTAAATGGGGAGAAAATTCATAACACTGAATGGCAAAGGGACTTGGGAGTCCTAGCCCAGATTTCTCCAAAGGTAAACTTGCAGGTTGAGTCGGTAGTTAGGAAGGCAAATACAATGTTGTCATTTATCTCGAGAGGACTGGAATATAAAAGCTGGGATGTACTTCTAAGGCTTTATAAAACTCTGGTCAGACCACATTTGGAACATGGTCAGTAGAAAGTGAGGACTGCAGATGCTGGAGATCAGAGTGGAAAAGTGAGCAATTTTGGGCCCCATTCTTCAGGAAGGATGTATTGCCTCTGGAACGGGTCCAGAGGATGTTCATGAGAATGATCCCAGGAGTAAAAGGATTAAAGTATGAGGAACATTTGAGGACTCAGGGACTATACTTGATGGAGTTTAGAAGGATGATAGGGGGATCTGATTGAACCTTACAAAATACTTAACAGCCTGGACAGAGTGGCAATTGGGCGACGTTTCCATTGGCAGGATAGACAAGGACCCAAGGGTTAGAGTAACAAGAAGACCCTTTAGAATGGAGATAACGAGAAACTTCTTTAGCCAGAGAGTGATGTATCTGTGGAATTCATTGCCACAGAAGTCTGTGGAGGCCAGATCATTAAGTATATTTAAAACAGATAAGTTTTGATTGCCAAGGGAACCAAAGGTTATGGGGGAAAAGTGGAAAAATTGAATTGATTTAATGGTGGAACAGACTGGATGGGCCAAATGGCCTATGTCTTATGGTCTTATTCACTATGGAGAAATGGTGATTAGATTAGATTACTTATAGTGTGGAAACAGGCCCTTCAGCCCAACAAGTCCACACCGCCCCGCCGAAGCGCAACCCCTACATTTACCCCTTACCTAACACTACGGGCAATTTAGCATGGCCAATTCACCTGACCTGCACATCTTTGGACTGTGGGAGGAAACCGGAGCACCCGGAGGAAACCCACGCAGACACGGGGAGAATATGCAAACTCCACACAGTCAGTCGCCTGAGGCGGGAATTGAACCCGGGTCTCTGGCGCTGTGAGGCAGCAGTGCTAACCACTGTGCCACCGTGCCGCCCACTTCTTGGGATATGAGGAACTAGTTAGGCTTTATATTTGAACAAATGTTCCACTTTGTTCTCTGGGTGAATGGGATTGGTCACCTCTGAAGAATTCCAGTTGATGGTGGTGGTGGTGGGATCCCCAGTTGGCTGAATTTCTTCTGTAGTTTTTGTTAATTTGCAAATCTCTGAAGGACACAACAGATTGCTACGGTTGACTTTAAGACTCCAGACGCAGGAAGACCTGTCCAGAGATTTAATTTTAACTGTTCATTTGCTAGTTTGAGAAGGAAAGTCTATTTTCATTAGCACATGTCTTCCAGCAAACCTGGCAGCAACCACTAGAAAACAGTGTCAAAGAAATTCCTTCCATTTCTCTCAAAAATAGACTGAAACATAATACAGAATTTGGTAATTGTTTTGAAGGATATAACATCACTGAAAGCAAACTATATGTATCATACCTAGTCCAACATATTTAGGTATTAGTAGGTGAATCTAAAATGGCTCTTCAATTTGGACATGGGTGTTCAAAGTTGCAGGCAATATCATTTCCTCTTTGCTGGCTATAATATTTTGTTTTGGATAAATATACTGAACTTTAAGTAAGTGACATTTTCTCTTTTTTCTCCTGCATTATTAACCACTTCAACATAGGAGGGTTGAAGTATGAGCTGTTGGAACTTCTTGGGATATGAGGAACTAGTTAGGCTTTATATTTGAACAAATGTTCCCCTTTGTTCTCTGGGTGAATGGGATTGGTCACCTATGAAGAATCCCAGTTGATTGTTACTC
The DNA here is from genome assembly GCF_004010195.1 of Chiloscyllium plagiosum. Taxonomy (NCBI): domain Eukaryota; kingdom Metazoa; phylum Chordata; class Chondrichthyes; order Orectolobiformes; family Hemiscylliidae; genus Chiloscyllium; species Chiloscyllium plagiosum. Next base: position 58,306,009 of record NC_057731.1, on the reverse strand, counting down.
TGTGTATTTCAGTGAGATGTCTGTGCAGTAAAGATGAAAAGTTATTCCGTTGAGTTTAAAATTGGGCCTGCTGTTCTGCTTCCTAATAGCCCCCATCCTTGGGTTTCCCTCTTGGCAGCCAGCCAGTCCATCCAACTAACTGCCAGCTGAGAAACAGAAGGTGAAAATGTTAATGAGATTAAAAATATTGGCAGAGACATTTATTTCACTGGCTGTCTGTGTTACCACAGAGATAAATGCCTAAACACATACCGAAGCCATCAATGAGACCATCTATTTCTGAAACAAACAGAAATTGCTGGAGAAACCCAGAAGGTCTGGCAGCATCCATGGTAAGAAAGCAAAGTTAACGTTTTGAGTCCGGTGTCTCTTCATCAGCACACCTATTCCTGTCTTGTAATATCACAGAACTCCTCAGTTAAAACTGCTGCTGAAACTCTCATCCACACCTTTACCACTTAACTTGACTATTAGTAACTGAGAAGCATAAGAGCAGGAGCGACCATTTAGCTCTTCAAGCTTGGTCCACCAGTCGATAGAATCATGGCTGTATCTCAATTACATATTCCCACTTTCTTGCCATACCCTTTGATGCCTTTATAATCTAGACATTTATTCATCTCTTTCTTGAACATATTCAGTTACATGTCTTCCACAGCCTTCTGAGGTTGAGAATTCCACCGGTTCACCTCCCTCTGAGTGAAGTTTTTCTCATCTCAGTTTTAAATGGTGTATCCCCATATCCCAAGACTGTGTCCCTGGTTCCAGACTCCAACTATGGAAAACTTCCAACCTCCAATTAGTCTATCCAGCCCTGGCAAAACTTTATACGTTTCAATCAGATCCCTGCTGATCCTACAAAACTCTAGTGAATATAGGCCCAGTTAAACCAATTTTTCCTCATAAGACAGTCCAGACATGATTGGTATCAGCCTAGTGAATGTCCATTACATTCTCTCTATGACAAGTATATCCTTTCAAAGGAGGGAGTCCAAAACTGCATGCATTAAAATCTGGAATTAAGTTTAATGGTGATAATGAAGTTATCGTTGATTGTCAGAAAAAAAGCTTCTCGTTCATTAATGTCCTTGAGGGAAGGAAACTGCCATCCTTACCTGGTCTGATGCCTCTGGGCATTTAGGGATGGATAATAAATGCTAACCCTAAATCCAGCGATGCCCTCTTGAATAAAGAAAAACAGCCTGGGTTGGCCTACCATTCTTCATGAATGAGTTCATCAAAACACTGCAACTTGTAAATGGACAAGCACCGAGTTCTACTCACCCATTACCATTCTTCTCTACAAATATTGGCTCAAGCGTCAATAATACTGCAATCTTAATATTCTCATTCTGATTTTCAAAGTCCACCACACCACACCCCTCTCTACCTCATTAGCTTTCACCTATGATCTTCAAAGATATTTGTGATTCTCCATTTCTGATCTCTTAAACTTTAAAATAGTTTTCACTCCACCATTAGAAGCAAATACCTTATGCTACCTAAACTCTGGAACTTCCTTCCGAAAGCCCTCACTTCTCAACCAAGCTCTCTCCTCCTTTCAGATCTCTAAAAGCCCACATCTTTGATCAAGCTTTTGGACAGCTGCCTTAATATCTCCTCTTACATCTTGATGTGAAAAACTGTTTGATGATGGTCCTGCAAAGCATATTACAATATATGTTAAAGGCATTATAAAATGTTAAGGAAAACAGTGCCATCGTGATTATGTCAACAAATTAATAACCTATTTGCCCCAGTAATGGTCTAGAGACATGGGTTCAAATTCCATCTTGGCAGCTGGGAGAAGTTAAGTTCAATTCATGAATAAATCTGAAATTGAAAGCTAATGTCAGTAACGGTGACACGAGGCTATCGCTGTCAAAATACAGACATCTAGTAAAAATTGTTTAGGGAAGGAAAATTACTGTCCTTACCCAGTCTGACCAAGATGTGACTTCTGTTTCACAGAAATGCAGTTAACCTGGAACTGTCCTCTGAAACAGCTTGGCAAGCCATTCAGTTCAAGAGCAATTAGGAATAGGCAAATAATACTGCCTTGACAGCAAAATTCACATGCCATGAAAGAATTTCTGAAAAGCAATTTTTTTTTCATTGTAAATAATAAGGACTTGTGAATTTTTCTTGTTTATTAGTAATGTTGAAGACATTTATAGGTACAGTTAAAGTATTCAATATTAAGAACTAATTCTATAATCGCAAGAATAACAAATGCTCACGTTACATAAACTATTGTTATTCAAGGGATGGGAGAGGCCTGACACATAGCGTTACACTTGGACAGTCTCTGTGCCTGACATTTCACATGGTAAAGGGTACTAGATTTGAACTAGTGAGACAAGACTTATGCCTGCCAATGTTCTATAGTGTCCAAATCACCTGAAGAAAACTGGAAAACTGTGCTCAAGGCACTTGACAATTCAATCACAACCTTTAATATGACTATAGGTTGTAACAGCGTAGAAGAGTGTGGAAATGTGGATTTAAGGTCAAAGATTAGCCAAGGTCACACAAAGATGATGGAACAGGTTCAAAGGGCTGCATGACCTACTCCTAATTTCAATTATTTTAAATACTTCTCAACAACTCATGGATGATTCTGTCCCGTTTCACAAATACATTCCACTACTAGATCTGGAAAATGCACCTCAAAAACGCAATGGTTATTGCAGAAAACAAGTAAAAACAAAATCCACAAGAGAGCAATCTCAAAGAAATTCAACAAAGAAAGAAATTGTTTGGTCTGCATAAAAAGAAGCTTCAAAAACTTGTGATGCAGAACTATCGGTATCACTTGACAAGCTACTCCAGTACAGTGACAAATCTGGCATTTGGCCAACAAAGTGGAAAATATCCCAGGTGTATCCTGCCCACAAAAAAGCAGAACAAATCCAATCCGGCCTATGACCAGCCCAATTGCTTTCAATCATCAGCAAAAGGGTTATCAATAGTGCTATCCAGCAGTACAGGACTCGTTAATAACCTACTCACTGATAATTTGGTTTCTTGCACAATATCACAGCTCTAAACCGCATTCTTCCAAACATGGACAAAACTGCTAAGTTACAAATGGGAGGTGAGAATAATTGACCTGGATGAAGGCCAATGATCTCAGTTTCAGGAAATCCTGTAGATTTTCCTGTTCTATTGACCCAACCATCTTCAGTTGTTTCCTCAATGTTCTTCCTCCACCATGAAGTCAGAGATGGGAATGGTCACTGATAATCGCAGTGTTCAGTTCCACTTGCAACTCCTCAGATAATGGCAAGAAACATTCACATCACAATGACCATTCCTAACAATAGTCTCTAAACAGGTTCCTTGCAAAACTGAATTGGGACAGCATGGTGATTCAGTGGCTAGCACTGCTGCCTCACACCACCAGGGACCTGGGTTCAATACCTGCCTTGGGAGACTGTGTGTGGAGTTTGCACATTATCCCCGAGTCTGTGTAGGTTTCCTCTGGGTGCTCTGGTTTCCTCCCACAATCTAAAAGATGGCAGGTTAGGTGAATTTGCCATGCTAAATTGCCACATAGTGTTCAGGGATGTGTAGGCTAGGTGCATTAGTAAGGGGTAAATTTAGGGTAGGGGAATGGGTCTGGGTAGGTGACTCTTCAGAGGGTCAGTGTGGACTTGTTGGGTCAAAGGACCTGCTTCCACACTGTAGGAATTCCATGATTCTATTCAATGAATAGTATTCATTGGAACCGATAGGATTCTAAGAGGCTTGACAGGGTAAATACCAAAGGATGTTTACCGCATGGAGAGTTTCGAACCAGACAGCATAGTCTCAGAATAAAGGGGCATCAATTAAGACTGGGATGAAGAGGAAAGTCTTCTCTCAGAGAGTCTTTGAAACTCCTGGTCACAGAAAGCTGGAGGGGGGGCAGGGCAGAGTCCTAAAGAACAATAGAGTCCTTGCATATATTTAAGGCTGAGATAGATTCTTGATCAGTTCTGTGGAAGGGACCCAAAATGTTAACTCTGATTTCTCTCCACAAACGTTGACAGACGTGCTGAGCTTTTCCAGCAATTTCTGTTTTTATTTGTAACCAGGACAGCTTGTATTGACTGCTACCCTACTAACCAAATTAAATTTTCACCTCCTTTGCCATCAGTCTAGACCATGAGGCACTGTTTACCAGTTACATACTGCACTGCAATAAATCATCAGGCTTCTTTTGATTGTGTCTTCCAAGTCCACAAACTGTACCACTAAGAAGGATAATGGCAGCAGATGTATGGGAACCTCATCAAGTCACACACCATCCTGAGCTCAAAATAGAACACCATTTTCTCATCGTCAAATGCTGAGATCCTGTTACTTTATTTTGAAATGCATTTTCTGCATGTGCTATCCTAAAATGCAATGTGAAATGTACTTTTCTGAATGTGTGCGTTATCATTTTGAACCGACAATGTTTGCCCCTTAAAGGGGATCACAACAAATTAAGTTTTAGATCTCTTCAACTTTTCCCTCACATGCTAAAGATCTAATTTAACCACAGAATTGTCCAAGGTGTTCAATCATTGAGGAATTTATGATTTGCACGTATGAAACTATTTCTACAACTCAGGAGTGACTGATCTTTAATGGCATCAATGCAGCAGCTGATTTAGCAAACACATGTTACCATAGATTATAATTATAAGGTATGCACACACAAATATCCAACCACACCTTTTGTTTTTGTAACTTCTCCTGACATAACATTAATAGACTTATTAAGAATCATAAAGTGGTATTAAGCCAAACTCAATATATATTTAGAACACAGTAATCTTGGTATTAAGAAAATGCATTCACGAAGGACACTGAAAAAAGTAATGTTGTCAGGATCAGTATAATACAAATTACTCAACATTGTTAAGTAATGGAAAATTATTCACTTTGCATGTGTTAATTGAATTGAATTTATTGTCATGTGTACCGAGGCACAGTGAAAGCTTTGTCTTGCAAGCAATACTGGCAGATCACAGAGTTAAGTAGCATAGATAAATAAATAATAGGTAAACAGCGGTAAAAACAAAAACACAGGTACGGGTGAATGTTAAGAGTTTGTGAGTCCATTCAGTATTCTAACAACAGTAGGGTAGAAACTGTTACAAAACCAGCTGGTGTATGTGTTCAGGCTTCTGTACCTTCTCCCCGATGGTAGAGGTTGTAGAAAAACATTGCCAGGGTGGGATGGATCTTTGAGAATGCTGGCGGCCTTTCCTTGACAGTGGGCCTGGTAGATGGATTCTATAGATGGGAGGTTGGCCTTTGTGATTGTCCGGGCTGAGTTCACCACTCTCTGTAACTGTCTCCGACAACTCTCCACTCGTTCCACCTCTGTGCTGTTAATGTGTAGGGGGGCATGAGTAACATCCCGCCGAAAGTCAATAATGAGTTCATTGGTTTTGCTGGCATTGAGAGCTAGGTTGTTCTCAGTGCACCATTTTCCAGGTCTTCCACCTCCCGTATGTAGTCTGTTTCATCACCATCTGAGATTGGACCAACTATGGTGGTGTCATCAGCGAACTTGTAAATGGCATTAGCCTGGTATTTGGTGACGCAGTCATGGGTATACAGTGCGTACAGTAGGGGGCTGAGTACACACCTCTGGGGGGAATCCAGTGTTCAGTGTTAGTGAGGATGAAATATTGTCCCCAATCTTCACTGTTTGTGGCCTGTGGGTCAGGAAACTGAGGATCCAGTTGCAGAGAATGGGCCTTAGTCCGAGATCACTAAGTTTAGTAATCAGTCTCGAGGGGATAACAGTGTTGAAGGCTGAACTGTAGGCAATGAGTAGGATTCTTACATAGTTGTTTTTGGTGTCAAGATGTTCTCAGGAGGAGTGAAGGTCAAGTGATATGGCATCTGACGGAGATCTGTTGGTCCGATAGGCAAATTGGAGTGGATAAAAACAATGACTACAGATGCTGGAAACGAGATTCTGGATCAGTGGTGCTGGAAGAGCACAGCAATTCAGGCAGTATCCGAGGACAGGCAAAATCGATGTGTCGGGCAAAAGCCCTTCATCAGGAATAAAAAGGGCTTTTGCCCGAAACGTCGATTTTGCCTGTCCTCGGATGCTGCCTGAATTGCTGTGCTCTTCCAGCACCACTGATCCAGAAATTGGAGTGGGTCAAGAGTAGTGGGGAGGCTGGAGTCATTGAGACATGCTGCATGAGCCTTCTTAGGCACAGGGATGATGTTGGCTGTCTTGAAACCGGCAGGGACAGGGGCCTGCTGCAGGGAGAGATTGATGATGTCCGAGAAGACCTCTGCCAGTTGATCTGTGCATGCTGAGTGCACGGCCTGGTATTCCAGCTGGTCCCATTGTTTTCCTTGGATTCACACAAAGGAAAACTGATCTGGCCTCTGATGCAGTGACTGTTGGGATAGGCTCGTCAGGACTTGTTGGAATAGGTGTTAACTCTCCGCCGAAACTCTGCTCAAAGTGAGCATAGAACGCGATTGGACAGTCTGGGAGGGATGTGTCATCGTCTCTTTTTAGAACCTGTGATGTCATTCAATCCTTGCCACAGTCACCATGTCTGTCTGGGTGTCTAGTTTGGATCGGTATTGGTCCTTGGCTGTCTTATGGCTCTGTGAAGGTCACACTTAGATTCCTTATATTTGAGTGGGTCTCCTGATTTGAAGGCCCCACGTCTGTTATCTATGGCAATGTACATTGCTTTGTTAGTATTTTGAAGTGGATCCAACAAATACACAGGAAAGTGTAATGGTGCGTTAAGTTTAGGGAGTTAGTGTTATGGAGAGCAAGCTTCTTCCTTTGAGAGATACCTTGGGGTACCTTCCCTTTTGGTGAGCAAACACAATGAAATTCTGATGAATCAATGCCAATACCTGAGAAATGTCAGAGAACTCTAATAAAAAAAAACACAGTGAGGGTCAACACCAGAAATAAGTGTATTCACCTGCCTTGGCAGGAAGATCAGTGCATTCTATATGGACACTTGGATCATTGGCCTTCTGAAGTTTGAAACCCATTTGGGGGTGAATGATGGCCACTGAATTCATGGAGATTCAGGACATTATTTCTGCAGATTTATTGGGGATCGACTCTCAAACTCAGATCCAGAAACCAGGAGAAGCAGCTGGAATACAGTACTATACTTCTTTTTGTCAAGGCACCAGAGCAAAGTAGGTGCAATTTGGGAAGGACAGCAGAAAGTACTCATTTACGGAGCAACTATCAGTAGACAGAATGGATAGCTAGGAAGAGTAACTGAGACAAGAACATTGGTCTCAGTTTTGTTTTACAGAGTAAACTGCTGTGCTCGAGGTCTGAGGGTTGCTATTCTGATTACACAAACTTAAACAAGGTATTTCAAAGGATTTCTTCATCTGAACTCATTTCATTCTTATTGCAACAAGAAGGGAATTTGTGCAGGATGTCTTGCTCCATTTTCTTTTATATGACTATATATTCATAATGATAAATTAAAATCGGATACCAGGATGTGACAAGTTTAAAAAAAAGTCTTCTGGGAAAATTATAGTAAGAAATGATAGACAAAACCTGACAGCAATTTGTCATAGTTGAGTCTAGGAAAATCAGAATGAATCAGTGTTATTCAGAAAAGGGATTTATTTATTGTTCCTCAGAATTCCCTTGAAGGCAATGGAAATCTTTACCTGAATTGAATCTCCTGCAAATCTATTTGTTCAAGCAGAATCTCTCCTGGTGAAGCAAGCAAAACAATTGCCACCAGGGCAAGAATAATGAGCCAGATTTTCTGAGCCATGGAAATTTCCTATGCCTTGCCATTCTGCTTGTATTATTTATATCATCAAAGAGCTCCACATTTCTGACGGGAGATTCTGGTCAGAGCTCCCTCAGAAACACAGAGCTGCCCTTCATTCTGACAGCTCTCTCATCACGCAGAAGGCAAAGGCAAATCATCAACCCACTGACATAGCCATCAGGGTTCTGAAATTTAAATGTTCAAAATCACAGTCACTTTTGGGACAGCAGTTCTCAAAGTAAGTGTGACGTTAGTGTGCTAAAAGGATAAACCGGCAGGTTGGTAGGGTACCAAGTAGGTAGTGTTCCAAGTGAATCAAGGGTTAAGTCTGGGGGGAGGGGGAGCATAGGTTGACAAGAGGGTGTGGTACCAGGTGTAAGAGGATGTAAAGATGGCCAAGTACATGATGGAGTATTTAAGGTACGTCAGAGGTAATGGGAGATAACAAATTGAGTATGGGTTTGGAGAATGGGGAAGAGGTCCAGTTGCAAATGGTTGGGGAGGGGTCTTATCAGATCCCAAGAAAGGGGGAGGACGGTCAGGTTCAGAGACAAGAGTTGGGGTGGGGGAGGCTATTGTGGTATGCCAACAAGGCAAGGAGACAGGTGGATCTGAAGTGAAGGAAGAGGTGGTCAGCTCCTGAATAAGTGGGGGGAGGATGGGGGTCATATCCAGAGCAGAAGGGACAGTTTTTGGAGATACAGTTTCGGTCCTGGACTGGACAAAATGGGGAAGATTCAGGTCCAATGTAACTGAAGACTTTCAGAGAGTTTCAGGGGTCGGGAAAATTTTAACTTTTGGGGCAATTCCTCTGGTGTTTGCTATGATGGGGATTCTGCAGGGTCCCCATAAGCAACTCACATGATACAATTATTGAGCCATCAGAAAATCTAGGCCAATATTTCCTGGAGGCCATGAATAGCAACAATGTTTGCAAAATAACAAAATAGGTTAGGATGATCAGCCATGATCATATTGAATGGTGGTGCAGGCTCGAAGGGCAGAATGGCCTACTCTTGCAACTATTGTCTAAAAAAAAGAAACCAATGCCAATTGTCGGGGAAAACCCATCTGGCTCACTCATGTCCTTTTGGAAAGGAAATCTGTCATCCTTGCCTGGTCAGGCCAACATGTTTCTTCAGCAATATACTTGACTTTTAACTGCACTCTGGGCAACTAGAAGTGGGCAATAAATGCCCACATCCCATGAGTGAGTAAAAAAAAAATCCAGTTCTCGGTTCTGAAGCATCCAAATACTAATTGCTCATCATTGGGGGCTGTGCCTTCAGTTGCCTAGTTCCCAAACTCTAGAACATCTTCCCTAAAGTTTTCTATCTCTCTAGTAGTATTAGATTAGATTACATTACAGTGTGGAAACAGGTCCTTCGGCCCAACAAGTCCACACCGCCCCGCCGAAGCGCAACCCACCCATACCCCTACGTTTACCCCTTACCTAACACTATGGGCAATTTAGCATGGCCAATTCACCTGACCTGCACATCTGTTTTAAAAAATTCTCAAGGTCAGGTTCGTAGGAGAGTAGTCTGACACAGAACAAACGACCAAGAGGCGAGTCTGCTAGAATATGAGCATTTTATTCCCCGCAGCGTCGCCACAACCAGGTCTCATACTTACAACGGGTCTGGCTTATACTCACTCTACATGTTACCGGAACTGGGAGCCGTCAGTTCTCGTAGAGCGGTTGCCAACAACCCACGCTCTGCGGTTAAACGTAACCCCGGAGCAGACTCGCCGAACTGGAGACTTTTCCAGCTGATATACTCTTTTCCAGATATAAACATTCATGTGAACAGCAGAGCAAGGCTAAAAAACACATTCCATTCTGGTTACATACAGATAAGAAGATTCACACGGGGAGGTGTGTAATAAGATTCACACGGGACTAAGCAACACCTCCATTCCGGTTAGATTCACACATGTATTGGGACATAATTTTTAACCGTTTCACCACATTCCACTGCTTGGCCCAATACATGTGTTACATTATGATTCACACATGTATTGGGACATAATTTTACACCACAACATCTTTGGACTGTGGGAGGAAACCGGAGCACCCGGAGGAAACCCACGCAGACACGGGGAGAATATGCAAACTCCACACAGTCAGTCCCCTGAGGCGGGAGTTGAACCCGAGTCTCTGGCGCTGTGAGGCAGCAGTGCTAACCACTGTGCCACCGTGCCGCCCACTAGTGTTGCACATTTAAGACACTTGCTTTAAACTAACCTACTGAACTAATATTGCCTGAGGTGGCTCAATGTCAAATGTTGCTTTAAGACAGTCCTCCGAGCACCTTATCATACCATTCTACATCAAAGATGCCACAAATGCAAATCTCTGCTGCTGTTAAATTTTACAGATAATAAGGTCTCACTACAAAATTTTCCACCATTGGAATATGACATCATCAGATGTAGTTACAAGATCGTGGTTAGTTTTAACAATACCTAAACAACTTTCCATTCTTGTGGAAAAATGATTATGCCAGATTTATTCTCAGTGGAATAAATAGCAGTAGCTGGAGCAAGGAATTATTGGAGAAATCCATATATTTGACAGGAAATATTTGACAGCTGTCAGAAAGGAAGAAAGAAATGGATTTGTGCCAATGTCATTCACATGATTTTCAGAGATGTCCAAAAGGTTTCACATATTACATGTGACAGTTACCACTCTCATTTGATTAAAGACAAAATTAAGACTTCAGAGAAGTATTGTACAGCTGATAAGACTGCGGTATCTTGAAGATCACAGAAAGAAAGACATTTTGTCAAAGCTTTGTGTCATGTAATCATCAGGACAATTTGCAAGAGTTCCCAAAATGAAGAGAAAACAAAATAGAACATTACAGCGCAGTATCGGCTCTTCAACCCTCGATGTTGTGTCGACCTGTGAAACCAATCTGAAGCATTTCTATCCTATACTATTCCATTGTCATCCATATGTTTATCCAATGCCCATTTAAGGGCCCTTAAAGTTGGCGAGTTTATTACTGTTGCAGGCAGTGCGTTCCACATCCCTACTACTCTGAGTAAAGAAACTACTTCTGACATCTTTCCAATATCTATAAGCCCTCAATTTAAAGCTATGCCCCCTTTGTGTTAGCCATCACCATCCGAGGAAAAGGCTGTCACTGTCCACCCTATCTAATCCTCTGATTATCTTATATGTCTCAATTAAGTCACCTCTTCTCTCTAACGAAAACAGCCTCCAGTCCCTCAGCCTTTCCTCATGAGACTTTCCCTCCATACCAGGCAACATCCTAGTAAATCTCCTCTGAACCCTTTCCAAAGCTTCCACATCCTTCCTATGATGCGGTGACCAGAACTGTATGCAATACTCCAAGTGCGGCCATGCCGGAGTTTTGTACAGCTGCAGCATGACCTCCTCGTTCCAAAACTCAATCCCTCTACCAATAAAAGCTAATACACTGTATGCCTTCTTAACAACCCTATCAACCTGGATGGCAACTTTCCGGGATCTATGTACATGGACACTGAGATCTCTCTGCTTATCTACACTACCAAGAATCTTACCATTAGCCCAGTACCGAGAAACCTCGATTATCCAAATATCAATTATCTGAATTTCACATTATCCGGAGAAGATCTCAAGGTCCCTCAAAAACTTTACATCAAAGAGGTAAGTGTATTCGATTTACCTATACTGAAGAACATCTGAAAATGCTGGCAAAAACAAAGAAACACAAACAGTTCAAGCCTCAGCAACTCAATATTTTTTACATAAGGGTCAGTTACACAGCCCTTTGCAAAAGTAAGTACATTTTTCCCATCACTTTACCAGGCCGTTCATGAAAAGAAATGGCTAAGAAAGTAAACACATGCGCAAGGTGGTGCTTCTGTCTTCCTACCGCGACACTGAGTTCCCGGAAACGGACAAATACTCTTGTGATCATAGAAGCTGTTCGGGAGCTTGCTTAATGCTGGGATTTCATGATGGTTTGGGTTTAGTCCTTCTCAGTTTAACCTGCAACTTGCAAATTGCGCATGTGTTTTAAAGTATCAGACTCAAAGTGATAGATTTAAACAAACTGTCCGGTAGAGCACAGTGTTGAGTCAGTATGGCTTCCCTTGTTTAAAGTCAAATCGGTTATCCGAACGAAATACTGCCTGTCCATCTCGTTTGGATAATTGAGGCTCCTCTGTACTCTTTATTCCTGTTGTTTTTTCCAAAGTGAATCTCCTCACAATTTTCCACGTTAAACTCCATTTGCCACCTCTCTGCCCAGCTCTACAGTTTATCTATGTCCCTTTGTAACCTGCAACATCCTTCAGCACTATCCACAACTCCACCGACCTTAGTGTCATCCGTAAATTTACGAATCCATTCTTCTGCACCCTCATCCATGTCATTTATAAAAATTGCAAATAGCAGTGGACCCAAAACAGATCCTTGCGGTACACCACTAGTAACTGATCTCCTGAATGAACTTTTCCCATTAACCACCGCCCTCTGTCTTCTTTCAGATAACCAACTTCTGATCCAAACTGCTAAATCACCCTCAATCCCATGCCTCTGTATTTTGTGCAATAGCCTAATGTGGGAAACCTTATCAAATGCCTTACTGAAATCCATATACACCACATTAACTGCTTTACCCTCATCCACCTGTTTGGTCACCATCTCAAAGAACTCAATAAGGTTTGTGAGGCATGACCTACCCGTCACAAAACAGTGTTGATTATCCCTAATCAACTTATTCCTTTCTAGATGATTATAAATCCTATCTCTTCTAACCCTTTCCAACATTTTTACCCAAAACGGAAATAATTACCAGGGTTGTCTCTACTCCCCTTCTTGAACAAGGGGACAACATTTGCTATCCTCCAGTCTTTGGCACTGTTCCTGTAGACAATGACAACATAAAGAGCAAAGCCAAAGGCTCTGCAATTTCCTCCCTGTCTTCCCAGAGAATCCTCGGATAACTCCCATCCAGCCCAGGGGATTTATCTATTTTCACACTTTCCAGAATTGCTGACACCTCCTCCTTGTGAACCTCAATCCAGTCTAGTCTAGTCGCCTGAATCTCCGTAATCTCCTCAACAACAATTGTCTTTTTCCAGTGTGAATACTGACGAAAAATATTCGTTTAGCGCTTTGCCTACCTCCTTGGACTCCACGCACAATTTCCCACTGTTATCCTTGATTGCCCCTAATCTTTCTCTAGTCATTCTTTTATTACTAATATCCTGATAGAAAGCTTTAGGGTTTTCCTTTATCGTATCCGCCAATACTTCTCATGCCCCCTCTTGGTTCTTCTTAGCTCTCGAGGTTCTTTCTGGCTAACTTGTAACTCTCAAACGCCTGAACTGAGCCTTCATGTCTCATCCTAACAGAAGCCTCCTTCGTCTCGACAAGATATTCAACTTCCTTAGTAAACCACGGCTCCTGCGCTCGACCACTTCCTCCCTGCCTGACAGGTACATACTTATCAAGGACACACAGTGGCTGTTCGTCGAATAAGCTCCACAATTCAATTGTGCCCATTCCCTGCTCTTTCCAATGTATACTATATAGAGACATAGAGCCATACTGCACAGGAACAGACCCTTCAGTCCAACCTGTGCATGCCAACCAGATATCTCAATTGGATCCAGTCCCATTTGCCAGCATTTGGCCAATATCCCTCTAAATCCTTACTATTCATGTACCCATCCAGATGCCTTTTAAATGTTCTAATTGTACCAGCCTCCACCATTTCTTCTGGCAGCTCATTCCATAAAAGCCCTTGTCTATTCACCCTATCCATGCCCCTCATGATTTTATAAACCTCTATAAGGTCACCCTTCAGCCTCCAATGCTCCAGGGGTAAAAAAGTTCCCAGACTATTCAGCCTCTCCCCTTAACTCAAACTCTCAACTCCCAACATCCTCGTAAAGATTTTCTGCAGCCTCTGAAGTTTAACAATATCGTTCCTATGGCAGGGAGACCAGAATTGTACAGAGTATTCTAGTAATGGCCTCACCAATGTCCTGTACAGCAACAACATGATAGCCCAACTACTATACTCAATATTCTGACCAATGAAGTCAAGCATGACACATGCCTTCTTCACCACTGTGTCTACCTGGGACTCCATTTCCAAGGAACTATGCACCTGCATCCCTAGGTCTCTGTTCTGCAATACTCCCCAGGACCCTGTCATTAAGTGGATATGTCCTGTCCTAGTTTGCCTTACCAAAATGCAACATGTCACATTTATCTAAATTAAGCTCCAGTTGCCATTCCTCAACCCATTGGCCCATCTGATCAAGGACCCATTGTACTCAGAGATAATCTTCTTCACTGTCCACTACATTAGCTATTTTGGAGTCATCTGCAAACTTACGAATAACGCCTCCTATATTCACATTCAAATAGTTGATATAAATTACAAAAAGCTGTGGACTCAGTGCCAATCCTTGTGGCACACCACTGGTCTCCAGTCCAAAAACTAACCCTCTACCAATACCCTCTGTCTCCAACCTTGAAGTAAATTTTGTGTCCTCTTTGATAAGAGTGCTGAAATTTGGTAACTAAATTTTGATTAGTAGAACTGCTGGAGAATATATCAGTTAGATGAAAACAGACAGTAAACTGCCCAAGATTAGTTTAAATTTTAAAACCAAGAAAGTTGGCTCTGATCAGTCAAGACATTGCCCTGAGAAATGAATCAGAGAATGATTGCTACATATTTTGTTAAGGTGAAAAGAGCACAGTGCACATACATGTTCTTCGTATCTCGAAAGATTAGGGCCACGTATATGAATATATGTCTGACTCCAAATTGGCCAACATTTGCAAAATAATTCTATCTGATGTTGGACACTGAGTTTTAAGTTTTTCAAGCTCCTGCTGTTTCGGTATAACTGATATTTGCTCATTGCAAACTGCCAAAGGAATCAGCTGCTTGAAACATTGCCCCAGTTTGAGATATTTCAAACAGCATATCCCTTCAACTGTTGGCAACAAGCAAAGTAATGACTGTACCCACCAGTCCACACTTGCAAAGCTCACAACAGTGTCGAACACTAAATATATTCCATGATTGGATAATATTGGCTAAATAATTCTTACTGAGTGATGCATGAGTCATGTTCCCAATGTGGTGTGCTTGTGCATACGAAGCATCATATAATACCATGGGATTCTGCTCGTTACAGGCAGAAAAGAAAACATGTACAGATACCATCCAAAACACAAACAAAAGACCTGCAGATGCTGGAAATAAGAAACAAAAACAGAATATGCTGGGAAAACTCAGCAATACACAGGTAGGAGGCTGGAAGAACACAGCAAGCCAGGTGGCATCAGGAGGTGAAATTGACGCTTTGGGTATAATCCTTGTTCAGGATTTCAGGGGTGGGTGTGGGGAGGACTGCAGATAAAGGAGGTAGCGGGAGCAGGGTGGTGAAGTAGGGATAGGTGAAGACAGGTAGAGGGTACAAGCTGGTTGCTCAGTGGGAGGAATGAATCCAGTTCGTGGCAGGGAAGATGGAAGTGAGGGGGAGTGGGTAGGAAAGAATTCGGGGATGGGAATGGAGGCTTTTTTGAAATTGGAGAACTCAATATTGAGTCCTCCAGGCTGTAGGCTGCCCAGATGGAAGACGAGGTATTGTTCCTCCAATTTGCACTGTGGTCCGTTGTGGCAATGGAGGAGGCCAAGGATGGTCATGTCAGAAAGGGGATGGGAAGGGGAATTAAAATGGGCAGTGACTGGGAGGTCCATTCGGCCCCTGCGGGCCCGGCTGAGATGCTCGGCGAACCGTTCCCTCAATTTACATTTGGTTTCCCCGATGCAGAGAAGATCACATTGGGAACACCTGATGCAATAAACTAGTTGGGAAGAGAAGCAGGTGAACCTCTGGCACACCTAGAAGGGCTGTTTGGGGCCCTAATGGAGGTGAAGGGAGTGATATTCCGGCAGGTTTTGCATCTTTTCCAGTTGCAGGGGAAGGTACCTGGGAGTTCAGGGGTGGGGCGGGGAGGAGGGTTGGGGGGGGAGGAGTTCAGTGGGGAAGAGTGGCACAAATCAAGGACTATCAGAGGGAAGTGTCTTTGCGGAAGGCACAGAGGGGTGGGGGGGGAAGACGTTCTTTGGTGGTGTGGTCTACTTGGAGTTGGCAGGCATGTTTAAGGATGATGCTTTGGCTGTGGAGACTGGTGGGGTGGTATTTGAGGACCAGGAGGTCTCTGTCTTTATTGTGTTTGGGGGTGTGGGGTTTGGAGCAGTGGAACAGGGAATGGGGGAGGTGCGGCAGAGGGCTGTCTGGATGATGGGGGAGGAAAAGCACATTGTTCAAAAGAGGTGGACATCTGGGATGCTCACGAGTGGAATGTCTCCTCGTCCGAGCAGCTGTGGCAGAGGCAGAGGAATTAGGAAAATGGGACAGAATGGGAAAACTCAGCAGACCTGGTAGCATCAGCAGAAAGAAAGCAGACATAATATTTCAGATCCAATGACCCTTCTTCCAAATTAAATCTCTCCACAGATGCCCGCAGACCTGCTGAGTTTTCCTAGCAATTTCTGTGTTTGTTTATGTACACAAACCATGCCTATTTCAATTCAACAAAAATAGGTGACAGCCTTTTCTCATTCATTTCTCAGAAGAGTACTCTGATGAACTAGAATCAGCCTGATTTAAAAATTTAAACAAAGCCTGGTAATTAACTGTCAGTCATCATCTAAATGATACATTCTCTCTCCATGACAGTGATTCAACCAATCAGAATCCTCCTGCCAAGCAATCAGCACTCTCCTGTCATTCAGCATAAATGCGGTCTTTCCTTCATATTTGCATGTTTTGTGAACTGCCTGAATGAGTGATAAAAAAATTATTTTCGGATAATTTAAGTAGTGCTCTACCAAGCTGTACTACCAATTGACGATTTATCTTAAAGATATTAGAAGCCATGCCTGTTGCCATTTACCTTACAGATCACTCATAGATTTTTACAGTAGAGAAAAGGCCTTTCAGCCCATTGATTCTACACCAACCTAGCTACCACTAAAAGTGTGCTAATCCTAATTTCCTGTACTTGTCCCATATCCTTGAATGTTACAGTTGAAGTATTCATCCAAAATTTTTTTTAGGGGTTGTAAGATTTCTGGCCTCTACGACCTTCCAGGCAGTGAGTTCCACATTCCCACCACCCACTAAGTGAAAAAATGTTTTTTCCAGAATCCCCTCCGAATATGCTGCCCCTTAACCTAAAACTATGCTCTCTTGTGGTTGACCCCTCACCAAATATACACTGATGTTGACCTGAACAACTACAAAGGTTTCTTGAGAGAATACCTATTTAATTTCTATTGGAGCTTTAAAACCTAATATCCAAAAAGCCTGAAATTTCACAGAATACAGCACCATCCTTTCTATTTTGTGTGATCATTTTAAGCAGTTCAGTCAGAGAAAACAGAGGCCAACAAATCATGCACCTTCTCATCCCATTGTCCTCCTCTGCAGCAAATACAGCAGAGACTGTCTTTTCAGAATGCAGCTCCTGACATTCACAGATCAGCAATAGTCCAAGTCATCGTCTTACAAAACGGAAGCCTATCAATGTCACTATCTGATAAATTTTGATTCAGAATTTCTCAATACTTTCTGGTGTAAGTACTTACATATTTAGTCAAGAAAACCATTTTTTCTACAACTGAAGCAAGAAAATAAAAACTGAGAAATTACTGTGAGCAATATCATTGTCTTGATACTTAATTTATTTCTGCTAAATTGCCCTATTTATAATTTTAACAAAAACATTAACCTAATTCTGACGTCATTGATACTTGCACTACACTTGCAGAAAGAAATATAGCCAAGCATATTATGTGTTCATGCATCAAAACAGACTATCTGGTCAGCAACACATCCTGTTTGTGGAGTCTTATGGAAACATTGGCTGTCAGGTTTTCTACACGATAGCACTGACTACATTTTAAACATGGTTGTAAAACATTCTTGGATGTGCTAAGACAGTGAAAGACACTGGGTGAGGTCTAATGATCATGGCAGTGGCCCTGTGCACCACCCTAACATTAGCATTTCCAAGAGCCCAGTCTGGCTTTAGTCCAAAAAGGTCGCACATTGGCTGCTGCTGGAATTCCCGGTTCCACCAAAAGGAGGGGTTGATGTGTTTGAGCTGCCAGCCAGAGGCCTGGGGTACTCCCATACCAGCAATACCACTCAGAGCAAGTGCAACTGTGAGTGTTCAGCAACAGTCATCTTCAATTCTTCCCACCCCAGGCTTATTTTCTGCAGAGGGGGAGATCGATCAAGCCAGTGCAGGGGAGAGCAAGAGAGCACAAGGGAGATGGAGAGAGCAAGCCCAGCAAGGGAGAAGAGCAAGCCAGCATGGGGAGAGATCGAGTCAACACAGGGAGAGCACGGGCCACCACAGGGGGACAGTGAGAGAGTGGGGGATAGTGAGAGTGAGCCCAGTATAGAGTAGAGCAGAGAGAAGTGAGCCAGAGTGGGGGCAGCAAGAGAGCTTGCCCAACGGGAGAGACTGAGCCCAGCTTGGAGAAGAGTGAGGCCAGCACAAGAAGATCAAGCTCAGTAGGGCAGCTTTAGAGGTCCACAGTATCAGCAGTGACAGTAAGCAACCAGAGGTCTTCCGGCAACTGTGGTAGCATCAAGTGCCGGGAGATCGAGTCCACTACAGAGGTATTTGAACCCATGTGGGGAGTGCAAGCCCAGCATGGCTAAGGCAATTAAGAAGGACTGCAATGTTGAATTTTTAAGTTTGTTTCTTTATTTTTCTACTTGGTACCTAAGGTATTAGACAGATTTAGATAGAGGATCTGGATTGCGCAGGCTTGGTGGGCTGAAGCACCTGTTCCTGTGCTGTAATTTTCTTTGTTCTATATTGTACCTAGGTACCTTTATACCAAGGATGACACTGTGACATCATACAGTTTTCACTTCTGTACATGACAATAAAATCCAATTCTATTTTTGCAGAAATCAAGAAAGCAGCAGAACTCCAGGTTGCAACTTCCTGTGCCATTATAGACCCTGACCACTTATTAACCACGTCTTCACTTTTAAAGAATGTACACAGTGATTTGTTGGTTTCTATCATTACATAAAACAGATGCAAATAAAATAGATTTTTTTGAAAAAAAGAGCAAAATTAAAGTTAACTTTACTAGGAAGGCTATATCATTGGTAAGTTACTTGCTCTCATTTAAATTGAATTGAATTGAATCAGTTTTATTGGCACATGTAACATTAACTTTGTAAATGGGGGAATATGTATTCCCTAGTGATTGCCATGTTTAAAATTCAGAAACACCTAAGACAACTTTAATGGGTAGATACTAAGTTGGTTACATTACCATTCTCTGCCTTAGGACAAGAGGGAACTTAATTATGAAAGAAAACAATGAACAGGTGTAAGGTGTTGCATTTTAAGCAATGTTTCCTTACTGATAATCTCAACGATGCAATTGTGTTTTATTACAGTGCAACATGAGAAAAGCAAGGCTGATCCAAAGTCTATTAACCTGCAATGAGGTAAAATGATATGTCTTTGAGTACAGTTTAGATTCCATGCTTGCTATATTAAATGAGATCTTTTCATTCGATTTGTAAGCATGTGAAATTTATTATTAAAGAAAGCATTCCATGTGATTTACTCAGAGCACATCACAAAGCCGAACTTGAATGCAAATAAGCTAATAATTGGAAAGTGGCCTCCAGCGTGGAAGAGCTTGAATTTTTCAAGATCATTTTATCAATGACTTCCTCAAGAAAAAAGTCCCTTGCAAACACAAATGATTCCTCTTGAAAAGTGCCTCAGCTTGTAAAAAAACAGCAAATGAGGACAAGTGCAAGGCATTAATCCACTTTATCATCACTACATTTTAATACTGTACACAACTCAGTGCTCCAGTGATATCAGATTGTTGCCTTTCCAGCAGGTCCTTTGTGTTCAGAGCAGGGAGATGTTTGGAGGTCAGGGGGTTGAGTTGTAGGGTTGGACATGTTGGTGGTGAAATGGGGAGGCACTGCTGAATCCACCTTGTAACTTACATATCCAGATCTGATCTGATCATTTCAATTGTTTCCCACTTTTCACCATTGGGTGTACCTTTCACTGTCTTGGGTGCAGCAATATCCTTTGTTTCCCCAATGTCTTGTCTATGCTACATGTTATTGTCTGATGCAAAGATCATGTCAGTCATTTATCATTCTTGTTTTACCTGTCCCCATGTCACAGGACAGTAACAATTACATTCTATCGGTGTATGGTTGTTTGTGATCTTCTTCAATTTTTGATTTGATTTATTACTGCCACACGTACTGAGAAAAGTATTATTCCGTGTACTTTCCAGGCAAATTATGCCTTCCATAGGTACATTATGGGTCCCTCTCTTTCAGATTCATCTAATGTCAGGTTTGATCTTTAAGTTCTTTGTTCTGGAGAGGCGTTTGAGAGACATTGAAATCAGTAAAAATCAAAAACAGTCAGTTAATTGCTCATCAGCTTTCACTGGTATGACCTCAGAGCCCCAAGACCTGACACTTGGCTGGATTTTCGATGTCAGGTTCCAATAACCACAAACTGACAATTAAAGTCTCTGATCTTTTATCATTTCTTTTAGGACACTTTCCTCTGACATCCCCTCCACAATTAACATAATATTAACATTTCAAAACTAAAACATACATGAAATATGTGAAAATTGGCAAGGGAGTTGATATGGAAACACTATGACGTAAAAATTAAACCATGTTTCTTTTCTGATCTTTCTGTTCCCTTAGCAACTGTTTAATTACACAACGCCTTAAAGCAGATTACGAGTTCATTCTGAAGTCGACCAGCTTAACAAAAAGAAAATTGCAGCTTTTGAGCAGCTAGGTAATACATGATTAAATGCCCAATCAAATTAGCAGAATTGTTTGAAACATTCATGACTAAGGTTGGAGTATGATCTACACTTTTTCCCATAGCTAATCTAGAGGTTGAAATCAGAATGGCTCCTTACCAAGTATGACTGACAGGATTTCCATCAAAAACAGGCCAATTTATTTTAAAGACCCCCCCCACTTCTGCAGAAAGAGAAATAAAAACAGAAACGAAGAAACAAAATGCAATATAAAGCATAAATCTTGACAAGTGAGAGCAATTACAAAGTCTGGCAAAATAAACATTGAGAATTACAAAAGTCAAAATTTTATGAAAGTTTTGAGGGTTATAAGAAAAGGCTTTTACAATTATTTTGAAGGAGATTCAATGTGGGCCATTTGAAAATTTCTAATGGTAATTTTGTCATTGGAAGTACAGTAGGGAAATGGCAGCTGTGGTGAATATAGAAAGCTCAACTATACAAAATGCGTTGGAAACTTGAACTTACTTCAAGAAATTGCAATTAGCTCTAGATCAATTATTAATCTGCAATATATAAATTTTTGTGAACTAAAAGTATCAAGGGATATGGGAAAAAGTAGGATATATCAAGTTGAGTCACAGGCTCAAAAAGACTGAATGGCCTCCTCCTGTTCCTATATTGCAGAAATGTAGCAATACAGAACTTCAGTCAACTAGAGGAACTTTGTCATATTCTCCCAGTAGTGTTGGAGCTGTTTGGTAATCTAATAAGCATACAGTACATTGTGAATACTGAGGTCAAAATCACTGCAGAGAAAGGGTGCGTTCTGGTGAGCAGTTAAATCAATTATAGTATTAAATGTATTAAATAGCACAGAAAAATAACTTTGTCACCAGTGATCAATGTGACCTAGTTGATTAGTTCACAAAGCTTACCATCTGCAAAAACTGGTTCTGAGAATAAGATCATGTTACCTGCAGCATGGAAACACAGCAAATAAAGTTTATGGTAAATTGACTAATAAGACATTACCAACACAATATTAAGCTTCAGACAACTCGAACAAGTCATTCATTTGAGTTTTAGTCCTATAGTTTATGATGCTGTCTACAGGTTTTGATTTTATAATGTCTTGTAACTCCCTCCAGCATAACTGGCGTTATACACGTTAGTTTGTATACGGCTTAGTGTCACGTCTATGAGCTTACATAAATTTGATGAGTAGGAGTGGATAGCTGATAGATAGATGTGGACGTACATCAGCCTGTTCAGGATATGGATACCCTTGTCCAACCTATTAAGATACATTATCACACACTATTGAATCTGGGCCTTTTGGCCCAGCGGCAGGGTCATTTCAACTGTGCCAAAGATCCCTCTGTTCAGAATGAACAAACTTATTTTATCTTATTCTGGCATTAGTGCTCAAGTTTGGTAATTGTATAACTTTAGTCAATTATTCAACCAACTCTGCTCAAAATGTACATTAAATCAAAACAGATAATTTTTTATCATATCTGACTGTTCATACTAAATGTTTGCACCATTTCTTGCTCATATTGATCCTTATCGGGATACAGTACAGCTACAAGTTGATTTTTAAATTTTAATCATTTTCAAATTTCTCAATAACTTTAACACTCCCCACCATCCAAGCCTTTGAACCATCCAAGATCTTTATGCTCCTTCACTTTTGGCCAGTGAAGCATCCATGACTGTAATTCAGGCAGCACCAGAAACCATGCCAAGTGCTTTCACTCTGGAATTCAGTCTCTAAACCTCTCCAACTCTTAGTTTTAGACAATGCTTAAAACATAGACTCAGACTAATATTTAGTTCACCTGACATCTCCTTTATGTTGCTTTATATCAAATATAATAAATATTCAGGCACTTCACTAGAGCATTATCAAACAAGATTGGACACCAAGCCAAGTTGGGAGACATTGTGGATCATCCAGTCCAGAGGTATAATGAACACATTAGAATGGGGCAGCAAAGTTTAAAGTAAGCACCAAACAGAGGGTCTAGGAAAGCACTGGAATAGTCAAAATGTGACTAAACAGACAGATTTTAAATATGTATATCTTTCAACACACTAGGTCAGATGTACAATAAGATCCAGACAGCAGAATTTGTGTTTCTTTTCCAGTTCTACAGATTAAGCCATTCTATAAATGAGTGGTTTTCACAATGAAGCATGCAGAAGTGAGAGTTTTAAATTGTGCGAACATACATTTCACAAATCCAAGTCTCCTGAGTTCAGACCATGAGAAAAATGGGTAAGTGCATAGGTAGATGGCATGGAAGGTATTTCGAGCCAGAAGGATTGATGTGATTGGCAGAGTTATGAAGTTGGCATGAGCAGGATGGGGCATATGGGGGATTGATGTTAAACAGCAATGAGGAATGAGCAAAGAGGGCTTAAGTGCTTCTGGAACAACTGGAATGAAGTCCCAGAAAACTGAGACAGACCTTGTTACCAGGCCACTTCAGTATTTACAGCCCCCTGGGGTGGGCTATGCTCTGCTTCTGGGGTCCATGAGTGAACCCAATCCCTCATATCCTTCCCACAGAATGACAATCATACAATTAGGGGAGGATTTTATTGAGATGGGTCTAGAAAACCAAGAAATATCCCCAATTCAAGTTACATAAAAATCTACATAGAATAGAATCCCTACAGTATGGAAACAGGCCATTTGGCCCAACAAGTTCACACCGACCTGTCAAAGAGTTACCACCCAGACCCATTCCCTTACCCTGTATTTACCCCTGACTAATGCATCTAACCTACATATCCCTGAACACCATGGCCAATTCACCTAATCAGCACAGCTTTGGATTGTGGGAGGAAATCTGAGCATCCAGAGGAAACCCACACAGACACAGGGAGAATGTGCGAACTCCACACAGGCAGGCGTCCGAGGTTGGAATCGAACCTGGGTCCCTGGCACTGAGGCAGCAGTGCTAACCACTGAGCTTCCGTGCCACCCAGAATTACCCACCTCAGAAGCCAAAATCCAACCCACGATGCAGATGGCATTGCAGTAAAGAGGTGGGTGACAATTAGGGATTGTCATTGACAGCAAAGCCCTTCTCAAGTTAAATACTTGCTACCATAGTTTGTAGAAGGCTGAGCTGACACAGTGAGCTGGTGAACATCAACTTTGGTCTTTTGAAATTAGTGACTGCTGAGGTATAAGACATGCTCAGCATATTCCCAAGTCTCTCTTTCAACATTGATGAGAGCAGGGATGCTTGGGTGGCCAGGAATAGTGGTGTCACCATAGATAGTCCATTAAATTGTAGCTACCAACATGAATAATCATTTTGGAGAAATAGGATGCACTGCAGACAAAATCTTAGCTGTGTGTAACTTATTTTGCAAAAGAATGATTTGTTGGCTGTTGGAAAAATGCCAAGAATTTGATTCGTTTATTAAAAATGCTACAATTGACTTCCAGCATCTATTGTAAAATCACATTCCTTTGACGTGCTCACACACATTCATTCATTGCTTTACTGATACCTTACAGTTCTGAAGCTTGGCAGGAAATAACTTGAGCTGAGATCAGCCAACCACAGTGATATTCAGTGGTAACACCCTCAATACGGAGTGAAGAATTATATAATTCAAAATGCAAGTACATGTACGCAAGCTACACTTTCACTCCAGTATAGCACAAAGGGAATGATCTCCTGCTGGCTTTCTGATGAATTCTTACCAGCACCCTCCACCTCTCTTACAGTCACATTGCTTTGGATTGCCACATAAACCTTAGCATGAAAATGAGCAGCATCATTGAAATGAATAACGGACTGGCAATTTGCCAGGTAAAAACAATGACTGCAGATGCTGGAAACCAGAGTCTAGATTAGAGTGGTGCTGGAAAAGCACAGCAGTTCAGGCAGCATTGGAGGAGCAGGAAAATCAACGTTTCGGGCAAAAGCCCTTCATCAGGAATAGAGGCAGGGTGCCTGAAGAGTGGAGAGATAAATGAGAGGGGGGGGTGGGGATGGGGAGAAAGTAGCATAGAGTACAATAGGTCATGGTTGAAGAGTTCCAGGACAGAGGAGATGACCTGGGTGTTGCAGTGAGAGAGACATTCACTGAGATTCTTGTAAAGAGAGAAGGAATTTGCCAGTGCTATTGCTGCTCAATCACAGCAGTTTGACATGAGTCAGAGTGTTAGGGGTTCAAATCCCACTCCTGAAAGTACAGCACATAAAAGTGCTCAGCTGTCACACGGCTACACTAAAGCTGATGTACCCACAATGACACCAATGAGGTCAATAATCAGATAATCCATCTTTAGGGATGCTGTTGAGGGATGATAGATGGCTGGGAAACAGGGAAGAACTGCCTTGCCCTTCATCAAAATAGATAGGGCCCCAATTTGGTGTCTCATCTGAAAGTCAGGATCTCAGATGATGTAGCACTCATCAGTACCAGTGCTCAAGTGTCTGGACTGAATACACAGCTTTAAAATTCAGAGACCAAACTTTCGAACATCCCCAACAAATTTCCACCGCTCTAAATAGGAGAATAACACCAGCTTCTTCACTCTCTTCACCTAACTAAATTCCATTGTTGCCAGTATTATTTTATGAAAGCTCTTCCGAACTCACCCAAAGTACTTTGTTTTTGTTTTCCCCAAAAGTGTGCTGCTAGAATTGAATGCAATGCTCCTCCTGTATTTTATCTGGTTTTTCATAAGGATTTTACTTAATGGGCTGAATCCTACCTTCTTGGCTAAGAGCACGCTGTATTGAGTTTTTTGGAGGGTTTTCTGTAAGGCCTAACAAGATTTCTCATTCCACCTGACTAAACTCCCCTCATTAATAATATATGCTGACCCTATGACATCTCTCAGATCTGACTCGACTCATCTTACCGCGTACCATTCC
The DNA here is from genome assembly GCF_004010195.1 of Chiloscyllium plagiosum. Lineage (NCBI taxonomy): Eukaryota > Metazoa > Chordata > Chondrichthyes > Orectolobiformes > Hemiscylliidae > Chiloscyllium > Chiloscyllium plagiosum. Next base: position 58,280,458 of record NC_057731.1, on the reverse strand, counting down.
TGGAACAGCTCGCCACTCAGTGGATATCAGACAGAAGCCCTGATGCCTGTTCCACATTTATAAAGTAGCTGAGTACCTGGAAAAGTACCAGCATTCTGAAGCTGCCTTGCTCAGTGATGGGCATAAAAATATGATGATGTCAAAGGGGAAGGTGGTGCTGTGATTCGCGGACAGGCGCCAGAAGGTTCTGATTGATGAGGTGGTGCAAAGGAGGGATGTCCTTTTTTCAGAGAACCAGCAACAAATATTGCATCATCAGCCCCTGGCTGTCTGGTCCACGTCACCAGTCGGATCAGTGTTATCTCATGGTGCAGAGGACTAGCCGGCAATGCCATAATAAGGTCAATGACCTTCTCCCACTCCCCCACCAGGATGTGGGCCACACTCTTCTCTCTTCCACCTCACACTCATTCTATCTTTGCTACTGCACCCATCTCCCACCAAGGCTCAAGCTCTGCCACTCTCACTGTGACCTGCTCCACCATTATCCATCCTCACCTCTCTTCCCCCCAACTCTAACCTTGCATGGCCTCTGTGCTACCTATTGAATCCCTCGCAACGCTCCACACCTTTCTCCGACCTGCACCAGCATGAACAACTGTATCACCCACTGTCACCACACTCTATCCCTCCCTTTCTCTACTTCCAGGAGAAGACAGCCCACACATAAGGCAGGAAGGACCCAGGTGGCTGGAGGAAGAGCCACCATCAGACTCCTGGCTTTAGCAGGAAGAGGCAATGGCTACACCTATGGAGATGCCGGGACATCCATGTCTCACTGTCCAAGTCAGTACCATTCATCATTCCACTGCATCTCCTATGAGTCCTGCTGTCACACCACCTCGAATCCCTGGCCTTGAGGCCTTCTCTCTCTTTTGTCTGACAGCTGCCAGTGGGATGCCTGCTATCTCCATGGTGAAACTCCCACCCCAGGGGTCACTTCCTCCACCTCTGAGGATGAGGATTGGGAACACTGAGGAAACATCAACAAGGCTGCCTCCCGTACCCCCCAACTGCCCAGATACCATACCGCAGGTTAGGTTTCAGAAGTGTGAGGGAACCACAATCTGGTGAGCACCTCACTACAGCAGCTCCACAACTGGCTGAGGGAGAAATGGCCCAGGCCGCTGACACTCAGAGGACTGCCAGAGACCAGGGAGCTGCTCAGCCCCAGGCAGGAGATTGCATGTGGAATATTAGAATATTGCGTGCAATTCTGGTCTCCTACCTATCGGAAGGATGTTGCAAAACTTGAAAGGGTTCAGAAAAGATTTACAAGGATGTTGCCAGAGTTGGAGGAATTGAATTGTAAGGGCAGCCTGAATATGTTGGGGCTGTTTTTCCTAGAGCGTCGGAGGCTGAGGGGTGACCTTATAGAAGTTTGTAAAACCATGAGGGGCATGGATAAGATAAATAGACAAGGTATTTTCCTTGGGGTAGGAGAGTCCAGAACTAGAGGGCATAGGTTTAGGATGACAGGGGAAGATATGAAAGGGACCTAAGCGGCAACATTTTCACACAGAGGGTGGTGCTTGGATGGAACGAGTTGCCAGAGGAAGTGGTGGAGGCTGGTGCAATTGCCCACCCCAGGGATCACTTCCTCCACCTCTGAGGATGAGGTTTGGGAACACTGAGGAAACATCAACAAGGCTCCTCCTGTACCCCCAACAGCGCAGATATCACACCCCGATGCAAATGTTAGGCTTCAGAAGTGTGGGGGAACCACAATCTGGTGAGCACCTCACTACAGCAGCTCCACAACTGGCTGAGGGAGAAATGGCCCAGGCTGCTGACACTCAGAGGACTGCCAGAGACCAGGGAGCTGCTCAGCCCCAGGCAGGAGGGACTTTGTCTACATATGAAGGGAAGAAAAGGAATGACAGACAGGTATGTGGGACACAATGGTCCTCATTACCCAGAAACTACAGCAGTGCAGTGAATCCTATCACCATCTGCCTGTCCCCATGGACAGGTTGGCACTGCCATGGACAGCCAGGCCCTGCATCCTCAGGGACTGCTGGAGAGGGACACACACCTGTACTCCATCACCCCTGTCACTGGGCCACAGGGCCGATGATATGGCCGGAGAGGAATGGATAACTTGGTGGGCACTCCAAGTGCCCAACCTCTTGATGCCGCTTTCACATGAGGAAATCAACTTGAGAAGGAATCACACAGAGGCGCCTTAAAGCCTAACCTCAAAGTCTCTTATCAAGATACTCCGAGGTGGTTTACCTGCCTCTTAGCTGGCACAGTTGAGACCACTCAGACATAAATACCCCCAGAATCACCCGACCAATCCATTGCTAAGTAGGCTCCCTCCATATCAGCTGCAGGACCATCACTACACTGAGACACAGTGGGAGCGAGAGAAATAGGAAAACCTAGTCAGGGCATTTTGGTGTCATGAATGACATTGCATTGCAGTTAAAGTACCCTGTTTGAATACGCTGCATTATTTTTGTATTCCCACTATTTGCATCTGTGTGTAGCCCTGGATATAACTGTGCCTACTATCATGTCCACACTGGATGTACCATGGATCAATAGTGATGGTGAAAGCCTGTTGCAGCAGGTGGAAGCGAGATCAACAAAGCTTACATTGGGCTATGGACTCTGAGAACATCACTATCCCTGATCAGAAGCCTTCCCATCATGTCCCAGCTCTGTGTCCAAAATGGTTGGTGTGAATGAAGTGGTGATATCTGAGGTATGGGGGTGTACAGAGGAAAAAGAGCCATACATGAAGATCCCCAGGAATTCTGGTCTGTGTCCTGTACTGTGCACATGTGTGCTCAATGTTGTTGAAGGGCTTCACACTGAAGGTGTCCTGCAGACCCCTCCCTGAAGTTGAGACACTTATGCTCTCTACTTCAGGTGTGGTCACAGCCAACCTGAGATAGACATGTTTCTAATCAATAAGGGATTTGAGGGTTTTGGGGAAAAGGCAGGAAAGTGGAGTTGAGGATGATCAGATCAGCCACAATCTCATTGAATGGTGAAGCAGACTTACTGAGCTGATGGGCCAACTTCCATTCCTGTGTGTTAGGGTAGGCTTTGAGGCAGCAGTGCTGTGAGGCAGCAGTGCTAACCACTGTGCCACCGTGCTGCCCACCGTGCTGTTTTGTTTCCTGTCTGCAAGTTTTCCAGCCATATCAGTACACAGACCCAAACCCCTGCACTGTAATCTTATGTAGGACCATATCAAAACCCTTCTGACAGTCCATGTGAACCACATCCTCTAGCTCCCCTCAGCAACTCTTACAGTCAGAGAGCTGTACAACACAGAAACAGACCCCTCGGTCCAACTTGTCCATGCCAACCAGAAAGGCTAAATTAATCTAGTCCCATTTGCCAGCATTTGGCCCATTTCCCTCTAAACCTATTCATATACCCATCCAGATGCCTTTTAAATGTTGTAATTGTACCAGCCTCCTCCATTTCCTCTGGCAGCTCATTCCACACACACAAGTACTTTGAGGTACTTGTCACATTCTCGATAAATTCTAGTCAATTTGTCAAACATGATTTCCCTTTCAGAAATTCAAGCTGACTCTGTCCAATCCTGTCAGTTTTCCCAAGTGCTCTGCTGTTAAATGTCTTAATGGACCAAAGGATTCTCCTCATTACTGATGCTGGTCGACAATTCCTTGTTCCCTCTCTACCTCCTTTTCTCAACATTACCTTTGTGAAGAAAGAGATGATAATATGTCAGTCAGACAATGGAACAAACTGCCAAAAAAAATGTAACCACAGCCCCATTACTCAAAATTTTTAAAATACAGTTTTAGATGATCTCAGCTGAAAAGTTTTGTTTTAAAATCAGGCCCACTGTCTCAGCTGCTCATGCCTGGCTTGCTGAGCTAACCAGCGCCCCTCAAACATTCCAGGAGATTCCCCCGGCGCCTGGAACTGCTTGTACGCCATTAGCCATGCGGCTGGTACAGCTGCCACCCCCACGCTGATTGATGATGTCACTTCTGCCCCCATCCTGGCCACACCCACAACCACTTGCGCCACTCACAATTCCTCATGCATCACACGTGACATCACTTCCGCCCCTCACATCATCGCTGATGTCACACACTCAGTGACTTCCGCCACACCTACTGCCGTGTCTGCCACCACTTCCGCCCCCACCAATGCCCTCAACTGCATTCTGCTGACACGCCCCCCACAGACCCCACTGTCACTATTCCCGGCACCCAGAACCCTGAGGGGAACATTACCCCTGCTCATGACTCCACCCCCATTCCCCCCACCATCACACCCACTCCAGTTACAGGTTCCACCCCCACTCCCAGCTCTACACCAACACCAGATCCCAGCTCCCAGCCTGCCAAGTTTTCACCATCCCCCCAGCCCTCTCCCTCACTGAGGACGAACGATCAGTCCTCAGCAAAGGACTCACCTTCATC
>NC_057731.1:58245667-58274199 GCF_004010195.1 Chiloscyllium plagiosum | reverse complement strand
CAGAACGCCCCTGGTGCTCACCTTCCACCCTACCAACCTTTGCATAAACCAAATCATCCGCCGACATTTCCGCCACCTCCAAAAAGACCCCACCACCAGGGATATATTTCCCTCCACACCCCTTTCCGCCTTCCGCAAAGACCGTTCCCTCCGTGACTACCTGGTCAGGTCCACGCCCCCCCACAACCCACCCTCCCATCCTGGCACCTTCCCCTGCCACCGCAGGAACTGCAAAACCTGCGCCCACACCTCCTCCTTCACCTCCATCCAAGGCCCTAAAGGAGCCTTCCACATCCTGCATATCCACTAATATCATTTATTGTATACGTTGCTCCCGATGCGGTCTCCTCTACATTGGAGAGACTGGACGCCTCCCAGCAGAGCGCTTTAGGGAACATCTCCAGGACACCCACACCAATCAACCACACCGCCCTGTGGACCAACATTTCAACTCCCCCTCCCACTCTGCCGAAGACATGGAGGGCCTGGGCCGCCTTCACTGCCACTCCCTCACCACCAGACACCTGAAGGAAGAACGCCTCATCTTTAGAACATAGAATATAGAACATAGAACAATACAGCACAGAACAGGCCCTTCGGCCCACGATGTTGTGCCGAACATTTGTCCTAGCTTAAGCAGCCGTCCATATACCTATCCAATTGCCGCTTAAAGGTCACCAATGATTCTGACTCTGCCACTCCCACAGGCAGCGCATTCCATGCCCCCACCACTCTCTGGGTAAAGAACCTACCCCGACATCCCCCCTATACCTTCCACCCTTCACCTTAAATTTATGTCCCCTTGTAACACTCTATTGTACCCAGGGAAAAAGATTCCTCTGATCATCTTATAAACCTCTATTAAGTCACCCCTCATCCTTCGACGTTCCAATGAGAAAAGGCCTAGCACTCTCGACCTATCCTCATATGACCTATTCTCCATTCCAGGCAACATCCTGGTAAATCTTCTCTGCACCCTCTCCAAAGCTTCCACATCTTTCCTAAAGTGAGGCAACCAGAACTGCACTCAGTACTCCAAATGTGGCCTAACCAAGGTCCTGTACAGCTGCAAGATCACTTCACGACTCTTGAATTCAATCCCTCTGCTAATGAACGCTAATACACCATAGGCCTTCTTACAAGCTCTATCCACCTGAGTGGCAGCTTTCAAAGATCTATGAACATAGACCCCAAGATCCCTCTGTTCCTCCACCTCACTAAGAACCCTACCGTTAACCCCACCCTTCAGGCTCTCTGCCTTAATTCCTGATGAAGGGCTTTTGCCCGAAACGTCGATTTTACTGCTCCTCGGATGCTGCCTGAACTGCTGTGCTCTTCCAGCATCACTAATCCAGAATCTGGTTTCCAGCATCTGCAGTCCTTGTTTTTACCCAGAATCAATGTAGAATTCAGATCTTGGTCTGCAATGCCAGCACAAATATAGCAGCGATTGAAGCTCAGTTCTTAGATCATCTTTAAAAACTATACCATATTGATTATAATCACCTCTATTGATTCCCTCTGTCAAACTAAGTCATGAAATGCTTTATTGGACAGAGTATTGAGTACAGGAGTTGGGAGGTCATGTTGTGGTTGTACAGGACATTGGTTGGTCCACTTTTGGAATATTGTGTGCAATTGTGTTTGCTCTCCTGTCAGAGTGATGTTGTGAAACTTGAACTGATTCAGAAAAGATTTACAAGGATGGTGCCAGGGTTGGAGGATTTTAGCTGCAGGAGAGGCTGAATAGGCTGGGGTGGGGTGGGGGGCGAGGGTTTTCCCTGGAGCATCGGAGGCTGAGGGGTGACCTTATAGAAGTTTATAAAATCATGAGGGGTATGGTTAGGGTTGATAGATGAGGTCTTTTCCCTGAGGTGGGGGAGTCCAAAACTAGAGGGCATAGGTTTAGGGTGAGAGGGGAAGGATATAAAAGGGACCTGAGAGACAACGTTTTTCACACAGAGGGTGATCTGTGCATGGAATGAGCTGCTAGAAGAAGTAGTGGAGACTGGTACAATTACAGCATTTAAAAGGGATCTGGATGGATATATGAACAGGAAGGGTTTAGAGGGATATGGGCCAAGTGCTGGCAAATAGGACTACATTAGGTTAGATATTGGTCGGCATAGACGGGTTGGACCGAAGGGTGTGTTTCTGTGCTGTACATCTCTATGACTCTATAACTGTAAATACTTGCCTCTAGAATGAGAAACAGCTTATGATTACCGCTCTGTTTTCTATCTTTTAACCAATCATAGAATCCTTACAGTGTGGAAGGAGACCATTCATCCCATTGAATCCACACCGACCCTTCAAAGAGCATCACACCCAGCCCCACTATCCCTGTAACCCTCCATTTCCCATGGCTAGTCCTAGGATTTTAATTTTGCTAACAAATTAACTAAATGAACCTTTTTCTTCTAATCATAATTTGTCGTTTGATCATGATAAAGATAATGAGTGTACTTTTAACCTTGCTATCATTAATATTGCCCTGGCAACTGTGTCTTTTTCTTTGGTTGCCTGTAATCCATGTGCTTTGAATTTATTAGGTACATATGGCAAAGACAGGGTTAGAATCAGATTGCTGATGGTCATGGGCTGCTGTGCATCACAAAACAGAAAAAAGCTGAACAGATTTAATAATGAGCACTGCAAGACTCCAAATCATTAAAGACTAAGCTATCCTCAATGTGGAATAGATTAGATGCCAGATTTTTGTGACAATCTAAACGTAACTCCTACAATGTAAAACTGACAAAAAAGCAGATCTTTCCATTTATTGCTTGTCTTCGCCATGAATGCCAATTTAAATCAGGAAGGTTTACGATATGGCACATAAGAAATAGATCTTACGTTAATTTAAGATGCAGAGCTGAGTGAACCAATACAAGCAGCTATTTAAACTGCGGGCCAGATAACTCTGAGGATTTAGAGAATTATTTGATGTGTATTTAATCTTGTTCATGCAATCCCATGGGTGAAATCTGCATCTCTCTGGCACTCTATTCCATTCGGTACGCTAGTACAACAAGGGTCAGGCATTAGAATGGAAATTCCATCCCAAATCATGGAAAGAGGATAATTTCCAATATTCTGAATAAGTCACAGATGCCTGGAAGAGCACAACAGCATTGTCTGCCTCAGTCTATTGTGATCTGTCCTACAAATGCAGTGCAGTTCCTCTGCTTAAAAGACATTCCAAAGCCTGCCATAGAAAATGACATTTAAAGGAAGCAAATTAATCATTTCCAATTGAAAAGAGAATAATTTGATTGTAAAACGAATGGATATATGACCAAATTTGATAGTTTTTTTCCACCTTCAGCTCCCTGCTTTCTGCCATAGTTGTTTGTGTTTGAATCAAATCATATTGGGTTGAGATTTGAGGAGAACTTGAGGGAATGCCACACTGTCAGACCTACCATCTCCCAATCTGCCCTCTCGAGGGACGTAAAAGATAACATGCCCCTTTTTCAAAGAGCAACAGATTTCTGCTTGGAGCCCCTGGGCAATCAACTTTTATAACTTGCTCAATTACATAAAGGTAAAGAGGGATTTAATTGAAAGTTTCAAGATATTAATGGGGAGGATAAGCTATTTCCACTGATCATGGAGTCTAAGACTCAAAAACTTGAATATAAGTCTAAGCCAGACCTTTCAGAATTGTAATGAGGAAACAATTCTACATGCCATGAGTGGCAAAAGTTTAGAATGTGCTTCTGCAAATTGAAATTGCTAAATCGGAGATTGAGAAGGTTTTGATAACCAAAATTCAGGGATACAGGACAAAGGCAAGTAAATGAATTTAGACTACAGGTCACAGATCAGTCGATCTCTTCATCAGGAAAAACCTATGCTCAAACCATCAACTCTCCTGCTCCTTGGAAACTGCCTGACCGGCTGTGCTTTTCCAATGCCACATTTTTTGACTCCGATCCCTAGCATCTGCAGTCCTCACTTTCTACCACTGTAGCACAGATTTAGTTAAACACCAGTAAGTCAATACATCACTGGCTATGAGGCAAGCAATAAATTTATAGAGTAGTAGGCATCAGCAAATTAATAATTAACAGTGTTGATTACAGCAATAAATTAAGAAAGAATGGATTAGGATTAGTAGCAATTCGAGAAATTAGTAGTGAAGCAGGCAAGAATGAATTAATAAGTTTAGATGAGTAACCACAAAATTCAAAAACATGTACAGAAACATGAGAAATTAATGAAACAGTGAGTACATCAATAAATTAATATGCAGGGATACTGGGCAATTAATAGATTAAGAGAACCAAACAACGAATTAAAAATTAATAGAACAAGTGCATCAGCAAGTTAAAAATGCAGTAGGTTCCAGTAAATCAATTAATTCATAGTGAGTACAAACTTAAAATCAACAGATTGATAAAGTCAAAAACAGCCATAAAACATCACACTAAATTAGTTAACATTTGTGTAACACAACCAGTGTCAGGCAATGTGCATCTCAAACTAGAAAGGATACAATCACAGTTCCATGATATTTAATGTCATCACCGAATCCCTCACTCTCCTAAAGGACATCATTGACCGGAAGATTAACTGGACCAGCCATACAAGTATGTGCTAACAGGAGCAGTGCAAAGGAGAGGAATTCCGAGAAAGACTCACCTCTTGTCTCCTCACTGCCTGTCCACCACCTTGAAAGCACAACTCAAGTGCATGAAGGAATGCAGTCTCAATTTTCCTGGATAAGTACAACTCCAACCACACTCAAGAATCTTGACATTGTCACAGTTAAAACAGCCCATTTAGCTGCACTCTATTAACCACCTTCAACATTCACTCCCTTTTCCATTGACACTCGATAGCACTTCTGTTACTCAAAGCTCTTTAGACAGCATCTTCCAAACTTCCAACCTTAGCTACCTCGAAGAACAAGGGCAGCAGAAGCATGGAAACTCCACCATCTGCAATTTCCCCTCTAAGCCACTCAATATCCTGACTTGGAAATATATTACCATTTTTCATTGTTGCTAGGTTAAAGCCCTGAAATTCTCTCCATACCTGCACTCTGGGAATTGGTTTAGCTCAGTTGGCTGGATTGTTGGTTTGCACAGCGGTGTGATGCCAACAGCATAGGTTCAATTCCCAACACAAGTTTGAGGTTGCCATGATTCTCCTTCTCAACCTCTTCCCTCACCTGAGGTCTGGTGGCCCTCAGGTTAAATCATCACCAGTCGCTTCTCTCTCTGTCATGAGAGAGCAGCCCCTATGGTCTGGTAAGACTATGGCGACACAACAACAACAGCAGCACTCTGCGTATGTTTGCAACCCATGGATTGCAGTAGTTCAAGAAGGCAGCTAAATAACACCCTGAACACCCTGGCTGGGACAATTAGGGATGGGCAGTTAATCCTGGTCCACATTCCATGAACGAACAAGACGAAAAACATTTGCTATAGTTAAAAGTTATCAGCTGAAAAGTACACAGTCTACAGCTTTCAGAAGTTCAGTAAATACTTAAATTGAGGTTATTAACTATGCCAATAGCAATAAGCTCTTGTCCCCCAGGAGCCACTCTGTTTTAGTGTGGTACAGTGACTGTCACAAAATGAAGACAACAGGACAGCTCTAGGATGCTAGCCATCTACACAGCTCATATAAAGACCATGGTCACACACATGGAATGGAATCCCATTTATTGCCAGGCATCAGTGACATGCAGCATTGGCAAAACTCTGTGGCACCTTCTAAGGGGTGCCGAATCTGAGAGGAACCATGCATTTACTCCAGATAAAGAGAACGGCACTGTAGTCAGCACTGCTTGTCTGGTGAGACTGAGTGACTGGCAAACTGTAAGATATTATAAAGTTCTCTAGTTTCAGCCTGGAAGCAGCCAGATGCATTAAATGCTATTGGCACAGTCACCTTCACAAGCACTGGCACTACAGCCCACCTCATGCTCAGAGGTTTTGTTGAGGCCTCAGAAGGCGGCTCCCTCTTCAAGGTTATCCTGCTCGAAGTGAGCTCTATTCATTCTCCAAACCATGCTGCTTCCAATAGTCTAGTCACCCAGGTCTGAGATTGCTTGGTGCAGAAGATTTTAAATCAGCAAAAACTGGTCAGAACCAGCCAAACCACTTGCACAATTCTACAACTTGAAACAACAAAAGAATGCACTGAATATTTGTAGAATTATAGCAGCAGCCACAAGAAATCAACCACAAGCTAATCTTCAAGCAGTTGGTAATCCTTCCAAGTAATAGTGGTTAAGGGGCAGAAGTGGGAGCAGTAAGAGGAAGGAGCCACTGTCACTACATTGTTTGACTGTTCCAGAGTAAGAGAGTATTAACTAAAATTCCGAGCTCCAAAGTAACACAGTTAGCATCAAGTTGGCATTGCATGCTGATTTACAACTTGATCTCCCTGTTTTGTGCACTTAAAGGGCATTCACAGCTAAGGTTCTCACCATTAGTGTCCAAGAGAACACACAGGGCATAAAGGTCTGAAACGGTTAATACTGAGGGATGCATGTAGCATCGTTCAATATGAGGACTTCAGAAGGACTCGAGCAGGGGAGAAATTTAGACCTTGGAGGAAAATCTACATTGTCACTAAGAATTTGAGGGAGGCTTCAATAGCCACCATGTTAATGTAACTTATACTTAGTTGCTATGATGCACCGTGGGCGGCACGGTGGCACAGTGGTTAGCACTGCTGCCTCACAGCGCCGGAGACCCGGGTTCAATTCCCGCCTCAGGCGACTGACTGTGTGGAGTTTGCACGTTCTCCCCGTGTCTGCGTGGGTTTCCTCCGGTGCTCCGGTTTCCTCCCACAGTCCAAAGATGTGCAGGTTCGGTGAATTGTCCATGCTAAATTGCCCGTAGTGTTAAGTAAGGGGTAAATGTAGGGGTATGGGTGGGTTGCGCTTCAGCGGGTCGGTGTGGACTTGTTGGGCCGAAGGGCCTGTTTCCACACTGTAATGTAATCTAATCTAATCTAATTCAACTGCATCTTGTCCAAGACAAGGCCCTCTTCTTGTTAGATCACCAAGGGATTTCCACTTTTACATGAGACCAACAATGCCCGAAAGATCTCCACCTTAAAGAAGCAAATCTACCAGATGGATCTTACACCAAAACAAGCTGTGAATGTTAATTCACTTACAACAAAGATTTCCCTGACATTTCAACCAAGACCTTGAATAAAGCAGACACTTGGAGATACAAAAAGTAGTTTGAATGATACATGGCATATTTGGAAAATGTTTTAAAAAGTGAGGGTATACACATACCATATGACGGCCAACACTGAACTTTGGTCACATATTATAAATTCCACAATGAAAATTTAGATCTTTTTTTTACAAACGAAACTAGGAAAATTATGTTCCTGGAAGGAAAAACATAATTACAAAATATTTAAAGTTAAGACACTGTTCATTACAAAATTAGATAAAAATCCTAATGACCCATGATTTTGTTTTTTATTTCTGTACTAACTCAATGATTTAACACTTCAGCCTCACAGTTTTTATTGATCTTGCGTCAAGCAATTGCCCTCCCCACTGATACAAATGAAGGAGACTTAAATATGAATCAAAATTTCAGTGCTTCTCTCTGAATCAAATATCTTCCCTGGCATTCAGATATGTGCTGACTCTTTCTATCATTATTGTACTCCAGTTCCACTCCCCAACAAAATCATACTGTCTCTCTAGGTCCCAAGAATTGGAAAGCTGTGCACTCTTTTGTTGAGGAGTTCAGCACCATCCTGAAAAGTGACTATAATTAACCTGTCAAAATATTAACAGAATAATGAAAAATAAATGTAAGCACCATCTTTTTCATTCAGTATTAAAGCTCTCATGTTTTACTAGCATTGTGGCTAAAGTTACCTCTTCAATGGCATTTAAAGTCATATTTGTCAAAATACTGCAATAAGGCACCGTTAGTGAGAGAGAAGGTAAAACTGTTCCTCTTTTCTAATGGCAGGTTCCCACGGGAATGAAAATATTATTTTACCTGGAGCTTTCTATCTAATTTTATCCAAATTCTTTTTGGCAAGGAATTCATGTCCTGACTATGTACTGAAGCACAGAAAGAATTAGAATTTAAATAGTCAACCACCTTTTCAAGTCAAGCTAGTTACCACTAAATCATTAATACTTGATTCAACCTAATCTTCTCTCACACTTCTACCAATCTTTGTAATGTATTGCTCTAAAGGCGCTGAGTCCATTAATTAATTATTGTAATTTTAGAATGACGACTTTATGGCATTAGGAAAGTATGACATTTGCACATGACCAGTCATATCACTTTTTTATTTTCAGTGTATTCACTCTGTCTCCTGTACAATTTTAAAACGATAACTCTCTCAGTCAGGAATCAAGTTATAGAGATGTACAGCACGGAAATGGACCATTCATCCAACCCGTCCATCCCGACCAGATATCCTAACCCAATCTAGTCTCATTGCCAGCACTTGGCTCATATCCCTCCAAACCCTTCCTATCCGTATACCCACCCAGATGCCTTTTATATGCTGCAATTGTACAAGTCTCCACCACATCCTCTGGCAGCTCATTCCACACACATACCACCATCTGCATGAAATAGTTGCAGTTAGGTTCCTTTTATGTCTTTCCACTCTCACTCTAAACCTATGCCCTCTAGTTCTGGACCCCCTCACCCCAGGGAAAGGATTTTGCCTATTTATCCTATCCATGCCCCTCATGATTTTATAAACCTCTATAAGGTTACCCCTCAGCTTCCGACACTCCAGGGAAATCCACTCCGATCTGTTCAACCTCTCCCTATATCTCAAATCCTCCAACCCTGGTAACATCCTTTTCTGAACCCTTTCAAGTTTCACAATATCCTTCAGATAGGAAGACCAAAATTGCACATGATATTCCAAAAGTGGCCTAGCCAATGTCCTGTACAGCCGCAACATGACCTCCCAACTCCTGTACTCAATACTCTGATCAATAAAGGAAAGCATACCAAACGCCTTCTTCACTATCCTATCTACCTGAGACTCCACTTTCAAGGAACTATGAACCTGCACTCCAAGGTCTCTTTGTTCAGCAACACTCCCTAGGACTTTAGGTGTATAAGTCCTGCTAAGATTTGCTTTCCCAAAATGCAGCACCTCACATTTATCTGAATTAAACTCCATCTGCCACTCCTCAGCCGATTGGCCCATCTGATCAAGGTCCCGTTGTACTCAGAAGAAATCTTCTTTGCTGTCCACGACACCTCCACTTTTGGTGTCATCTGCAAACTTACTAACTATACCTACTATATTCACATCCAAATCATTTATGTGAATGATAAAAAGCAAAGGACCCAGAACCGATCCTTGTGGCATACTACTTGTCACAGGCCTCCAGTCTGAAAAACAACCCTCCGCTACCACTCTGTCTTCTACCTTTGAGCCAGTTCTGGTATCCAAATGGCTAGTTCTCCCTGTATTCCATGAGATCTAACCTTGCTAACGAGTCCCCCATGAGGAACCTTTTTGAACGCCTTACTGAAGTCCATATAGATCACTTCCACTACTCTGCCCTCATCAATCCTCTTTGTAACTTCTTCAAAAAATGCGATCAAGTTTGTGAGACATGATCTCCCCTGCAAAAAGTCTTGCTGACTATCCCTAATCAATCCTTGCCTTTCTAAATACATGTAAATCCTGTCCCTCAGGATTCCCTCCAATAACTTGCCCACCACCGATGTCAGGCTCAGCGGCCTATAGTTCCCTGGCTTTCCCTTACCACCTTTCTTAAAACAGTGGCACCACATTTGCCAACCTCCAGTCTTCCGGCACCTCCCCTATGACTATCGATGATCCAAATATCTCAGCAAGAGGCCCAGTAATCACTTCTCTAGCTTCCCACAGCGTTCTAGATCACCTGATCCAGACACCTGATCAGCTTCTGGGGATTTATCCACTTTTAGGTGTTTCGAGACATCCAGCACTTCCTCCTCTGAAATATGGCCTTTTTTAACGTGTCACCATCTACTTCCCCACATTCTATATCCTTCTCCACAGTAAACACTGATGCAAAATACTTGTTTAATATTTCCCCCATCACCTGTGGTTCCACACGTAGGCTGCCTTGCTGATCTTTGAGGGGCCCTATTCTCTCCTTCGTTACCCTTTTGTGCTTAATGTATTTGTGAAAACCCTTTGGATTCTCCTTAATCTTATTTGCCAAAGCTATCTCATGTCGCCTTTTTGCCCTCCTGATTTCCCTCTTAATTATACTCCAACTGCCTTTATACTCTTAAGAGTTCTCTCGATCTCTCCTGTCTACACCTGACATATGCTTCTTTCTTTTTCTTAACCAAAACCTCAATTTCTCTTGTCAACCAGCATTTCCTACACCTACCAGCCTCGCCTTTCACCCTAACAGGAATATACTGTCTCTGGACTCTTGTTATCTCATTTTTGAAGGCTTTCCATTTCCTAGGTGTCCCTTTTCCTACAAACATCTGCCCCCAGTCAGCTTTTGATATTTTTGCCTCATACTGTCAAAATTGGCCTTTCTCTAATTTAGAACTTCAACTTTTAGATCTGGTCTATCCTTTTCCATTATTATTTTAAAATTAATAAGAATTATGGTCGTGGCCCCAAAGTGCTCCCCCATTGACATCTCAGTCACCTGCCCTGCCTTATTTCCCAAGAGTAGGTCAAGTCTTGCATCTTTTCCGGTAGGTACATCCATATACTGAATCAGAAGATTTTCTTGTACACACAAATTCCTCTCCATCTAACTCCTTAACACTATGGCAGTCCCAGTCTATGTCAATTTGTAACAAATCTCTGAATCTTCTTTGAAATAACTCACCTTTAAATCCAACCAGCAAGGGAGTATTTCGTAGCTGATTCCAGCATCAACAAGCACAGTCCAAATTAAATGCACTGAATATACATGTTAGTTTCTGTCCACTCCATCTGAATTTTATTGTTTTCTCCCATAGATTTGATTTTTGGTCATTTCAAGGGGACATAACATTGATGCTGAAAATCTGGGCTCCTGCCAAAATAATGCTGCTGGTATAAACTTTACTGTGCTCTTATTTCAGGGGATTGGTAGGGGGCTAGCTTTCTACTTCACAAAATACAGTCACCCACATCAAAAAGATTTGGTCAAAACAAGGGAATCACAAGATGGGAATTTTTGCGACTCAGAGCTGGTAGAAAAGCAACAGATGTTACATCCAGTGAAAACAGATTTACCAATCATAAGAAGAGTACAAGTATACATCAAGGAGGAGCCAAGTCTGAGTCAAGATTTGTTTCTTTACCTGATTTGCATGATTTCCTTACAAAGAAAGGAGTAGGCCAGATTACAGGATCTTTTTAAGACGATATTTATGAGCATACAGATGAAGAGCAGCTACATGCCACTGAGCCTCTCAAGCCTGCTCCACCATTCATTAAAATCATGAATGATCTGATTACTCCTCTCCCACCTACTGCAATAACTTTTCATCCATCAAGAATCCATCTGCCTCTGCCTTTAACACATTCAAAAACTCTGTTTGCAAAAGAGTTTCAAAGACTCATTACCCTCTGAGAAAAAAAATTATCCTTCTCTCAATCTTAAATGGCTTTTTGTAGTACAAGGTGTCTCTGTTTAAACACTTTCTCTCTACATCTAAACCAGCCAAGACTCCTCTAGATCAAACATACTTCAATCAAACAGCCTCTTACTATGCGAAATTCCAGATACCTAGCCTGTCCAACTCTTGGTCAGAAGATAATCATGCAATTCAGCTATTAGTCTAGTAAACCTATTCTAATCTGCTTCCACTACATTCACAGCCTTCCTTAAATAGGCTGACCATTACTGTGCACATGTTTTTGCCAGATTGTCTCACCAATGTCCTATACAATTAAAGCTCCATACTTTTTGTATTAAATTCCCCCCCATAATATGATAACATTCTATTAGCTTCCTACTTAGTTGCTGTATCTACATATTAAACTTGTGCAATTCATGCAGAAAGACACCCAGAACTTTCTGCATCTCAGTACCCTATAATCTCTCACCATTTAAGTAACATGCTTCTTTGTATTCCTCCTGCCAAAATAGTTTCACATTTTCCCATACTATACTCCATTTAGCAGATCTTGGACCACTCACTTAAGCTATCTATAGCCCTTTATGTCCTCTTCACAACTCACTTTCCTAGCTATCTTTGTGTCATCAACAAATGTAGCAATCATTCTTACTGTCCCTTCATCCATGTTATTTTCTAAACTGAAACATGCTGAGGCTCCAGCACTGCACCTTGTGGCACACATCTCATTACATCTTGTAAACCAGAATTTGGCTTATTTATATCTATCCCATCTTTAATCATATTAGCCCCTTCACCACGATATTTATTTTCCGCAATAACTCTTGATATGACACCTTCCCAAATATCTTCTGGTGAGACAGGTGCTGAGCTCTGAGATGCAGAGAGAGATCAAGGTGTCCTGATGCATGAATTGCAGATTAGTATGCAGGTACAGCGCGTAATAGTTATAGTTTATTGTGAGGGGAACTGAATCTAAGAGTACAGAGGTTATGGTTCAGTTATACAGGGCTTTGGTGAGACTGTATCTGGGGTGCTTTGTGCAGTACTGTTCACTTACAGAAGAATTTATGTGTTGAAAGAAGTTTAGAGAAGGTTAGCTAAACTAATACAGTTCCTGGGATGAGTGGATTGCCTTACGTGAAGATACAGGCCCGGCCTGTATCTTCGAGTTCAGAATAGTCAGTGGTGACTTAACTGAAACATACAAAGATCATGAATGGCCTTGACTAGGTGGATTTGGAAAAGCTGTTTCCTCTTGTGGGAGAATCTAGAACTAGGGAGTCATCATTTAAAAATAAGGGGTTGCCTATTTAATACAGAGAGGAGAAAACAGTCTGTGTTGAGAGTCTTCAGAATTCTCTACCTTAAAAGGCAATGGATGCAGAATCCTCAAGTGTTTTGGAGGGAGAGGAAGATAGATTTTTCATTATCAAGGGTACGAAAGATTACTTAGAGATATGTAGGAACATAGAGTAGCAGTTGAAATCAGATCAGCCATGATCTTATTGAAACACAAAATGCTCAAAGACCTGAGTCGCCTATTCTTATCCCTTGCTCATATGTAAATCAACTGTATATCCAGTATTCTTCTTTATCCACTGCACATGCTGCTTTAAAGACCTCCAACAGATTGGTTAAACAAGGTATCCGTTTCATGAAACCATGCCGATTCTGCCTGCTTACCTTGAACTTATGAGTGCTCTACTGTAATACTTTTAATAATAGCTTCTGACATATCATGGGAAAGATCATGGTAAGCTAACTGGTCTTTAGTTTCTTGCTTTCAGTCTCCTTCCCTTTTTTGATGAAAGGAAGTATATTCACTGCTTTCTAGTTTAATGGAACTTTCCCCAAATCTAAGAAATTCAGAACATATCAATTACCTCATTTATTACTACTTTTAAGGCCCTTGGGATGATTTCCATCAGGACTCAGGTATTTATCAGTCAATAGCTCCAAACATTTGCTCAGTACCACTTCCCTGAAAAGTGTAATTTTCTTGAACCCTTCTATCTCAGTCTGAATTCCTAATGACCTAGCCTCAGAGCTTTCTAGAGTAATAAACAATCCACAGATTCACTACACTCCAAGGAGAAGAAACTCTTCTTCATTTTTGACTAAACTGAGCAGCCCTTTCTGAGAATCTTTCCCCTGGTCCTAGACCCTTAACAAGGGGAAAACAAACTAAGTGAACCTTCTGTGAACTGCCTCCAATGTCACTATATTTTTCCTTAGTCGAGGACCCAAACCTGTTCACAGTATTCTAGCTGAGGTGAAACTCAAACCTTGTATATACTTAGCAAGACCACCTTACTTTTATACTCTATTCCTTTTGAAATAAACACTGACAGTCCATTTGCCCACCCTTTCATCTTCTCGATTTTTGTGATGCGTGCACAAACTAATAGGTTTATTATGCAAAAGAAATGAAGATAAAATAAACCAAACTATTTACTAAATAATAAAATTTGAAAAATTTCAAAACACAGTAAGGTCAGTGTGTAAATGAGGGAACCCCCTCAGAAATTCAGTTCCCAAATGAGGGAATTTTTAGTCAAGAAAAAACATTAGTATGATGGTAGTTTCATTCATTACATTTCAGACCAATAGTTGATTCGTGTAAGAAATGCAAGTAAAACCCTATGTTGTACTTTGAGAGGGAGAAAGTAAAATGTGTTTGTACTATTTGTCAGGCATTGGTCAGACCCTAGCAAGAAAACCAGAATCTCTGGCTGTCTACATATCAAAACAGCAGAATGCACAAGTTAGGAGCAAGCCATTCGGCTCCTCGAGCCTGTCTCACCATTCAATAAGATAAAGACTGATTTGGTTACTCCACATTCTCACCCATTCCCACTACCTTTTCATCCCCTTGCTTATCCAGAATCTACCACAGTCTTAAAAATATTCAAAGAGTGTTTCCTTTGCCTTTCTCCGAGAAAAACCTCCTCATCTGTCTTAATTGTGGAATCCCTTATTTTTAAAGGGTGACCGCTATAGTTCTGATGTTCTCATGAGAAGACATCTTTTTCATGTCCACCCTAGCAAGACCAGTCAGGATCTTATTCTGAGAAGTTAGAATTGTTTCTGAAAGAGTAACCAGGTCTGCAACTAAAGTGATTAGACTTTTAAAGGCTGTGAAAACTGAAGTTGGCTTTCCCTAAAATAGAGACCTATCTTAAAATATCAAGACTTTCAGAAATTCAACACAGTCTTGTTTTACACCAAAAGGCAATCATTTGAAATGAGGAAAGGAAAACAGGGGCCAGGAAGAAGACATATCTGTGATGAGACAAAAGAGCCAGATCTTCAACTTTCTAATAATATAGAAAACTGGAATTACCAATAAAAGCTGAAGTAAGAATGAAAAGGTTTGATTGATGAGATGCTGATCCACAAAAGCAGTTTCATGCCTGGACAACAAGCGAATAATGTAACTAAGGAAATGAGACATATGGAGTTTTAGGAGTTGAGTCAAAAAAAAATTCCTTTCCTAAAAAACTTGACATACTGAGTAATTATCATCATGATTCATAAGAAGGTAGGAAGTGTACCGTCTTGGACTATGATGTCAACATTTCATTTGGGTTTTCTTTTACAAAAAAGGAACAAGTTTTAAGGAACTCATTGCTATCCAGTCTATAATTACTCAAATCTAATTGACAAACAGTTCTCTGAATCAGTCCTGTGGTAGATTTGCAAATCTTTTATGGCAATGTGGTTGCAAAATCAAGTCAAGATGAAACTCAGAGGAACTCAATATCTGGTATGTGGGGAAATGAACCTGGAGTGCCTCACATTGAAACATAGAAAATAGGTGCAGGAATAGACCATTTGGTCCTTCAAGCTTGCACTATCATTCAATATGTGCACGGCTGATCATGCAATCTCTGTATCCCTTTCCCACCCTCTCCCCTTGATCCCTTAAGCCACAAGGACCACGTCTGGTTCCATTTTGAATCTATCTAATGAACTGGCTCCAACAGCTTCCTGTGGGAGAGAATTCCACAGGTTCACAGTTCTCCGAGTGAAGAAATTCTTCCTCATCCTAGTCCTGAATGGCTTACCCAATTCTTAGACTGTGATCCCCTTGATCTGGACTTTCCCAACATTAGGAACATTCTTCCCGCATCTAACCTGTCCAGCCCCATCAGGATTTTATATGTTTCGATGAGATCCAGTTTTTCCTCATATTTCAGTCCTACCATCCTAGGATTCAGTCCGGTGAGCCTTCACTGGACTCCGTCAGTAGCAAGTATGCCCTTCCTCAGATTAGGAGACCAAAACTGTATACAATACTCAAGGTATGGCCTCACCAAGGCCCTGTATGACTGTAGCAAGATATCCTTACTCCAATACTCAAATCCTCATCCTATAAAGACCAGCATGCCATTAGCTTTCTTCACTGCCTGCTGCACCTACATGCCAACCTTCAGCGGCTATTCCACCATGACATCCAAGTCTCATCTTTTCCTAAATTGCCACCATTCAGATAATAATCTGCCTTTCTGTTTGTGTGACCACATTTATCTACATTATATTACATTTGTCAAGTATTTGCCCATGCAGCCAGCCTGTCCAGTCACCCTGCAGCCTCTTAGCATCTTCCTCACAGCACACATGGCCACCCAAGCTTAGTGTCACTTGCAAATCTGGAGATGTGGCATTCAATTCTTCTGTCCAAATTGTTAATGTATATTGTGAACAGCTGGGGTCCCAGCACTGAACCCTGTGGTACCTCACTCATCACTGCCTGCTGCTCTGAAAAGGACCCCTTTATTCAAACTCTCTGCTTCCTGTTTGCCAACCAGTTCTCTATCCATGTCAATACATTCTCTCCAATAACATGAGCTTTAATTTTCCTTCGTAATCTCTTGTGTGGGACCTTATCAAAAGCCTTTTGAAGGTCCAGATACACAATATCTACTGATTCACCATTGTCTATTCTACTAGTCGCATCATCAAAATATTCCAGAAAATTTGTCGAGCATGTTTTCCCTTTAATGAATCCATGCTGACGATGACCAATTCTGTCATCGTTTTCCAAATGCTCATTTATTACATCCTTAATGATTGACTTCAGCATTTTCCCCACCACTGATGTCAGACTAACCAGACTATAATTCCCCATTTCCTCTCTCCCTCCTTTTTTAAAGAGTAGGATTACATTAGCTGCCGTCAAGAGTATGGTGCTGGAAAAGCACTGCAGGCTAGGCAGCATCCAAGGAGCAGTAGAATTGACATTTCAGTCATAAGCCCTTCATCAGGAAATTGTACAATTGCTAAAAGAGTAAAATGGGGAAAGTGGCTCAACCATGGTCAACAAGGGAAATCTGGGATAGTGTAAGGTCAGAGAGGAGGCATAGAAATTGCCCAGAAAAAGCAGCAAACCCGAGGAATGGGAGAAATTTAAAATTCAGCAGAGGAGGACGGAGGGTTTAATTTGGAAAGGGAAAGTAGAATATTAAAGTAAGCTTGCAGAAAACAAAAAAACTGACTGCAAAAGCTTCTACAGAAATTTACTGATGAAGAGCTTATGCCCAAAACCTCGATTCTCCTGCTCCTCAGATGCTGCCTGGCCTGCTGTGCTTTTCCAGCACCACACTCTTGACTCTTATCTTCAGCATCTGCAGTCCTCACTTTCTCCTTACATTAGTTACTGTCCAGTCCATTGGATCTCTTCCAGGCTCTACAGAATGTTGGAAAATGATCACCAATGCATGTGCTATTTCCAAGGCCACTTTCTTAAGTACTCTGGGATGCAGTGCATCAGGTCTTGGGAACTTATCGGGTTTTAATCCCATCAATTTCCCCAATACTATTTCCTGACTAATAAGGATTTCCTCCATGCTTGACCTTCTGTCCCTTGACATTTCCTGAAGATTATTTGAGTCCTCCTTAGTGAAGACAGATCCAAAGTATTTGTTTAACTGGTTCTGCCATCTTTGTTGTTCATTATGAATTCACCTGATTCCAACTGCAGGGGAGCTGCATTTGTCTTCACCAGTCTTTTTCTCTTCACATTTCGAAAGAAGCCTTTGCAGTCAGTTTTTTTTTCTGCAAGTTTACTTTCATATTCTACTTTCTCTTTCCAAATTAAATCTTTTGTCCCCTTTTGCTGAATTTTAAATTTCTCCCAGTCCTCGGGTTTGCTGCTTTCTCTGGGCAATTTCTATGCCTCCTCTCTGACTTTACACTATCCCAGATTTCCCTTGTTGACCATGGTTGAGCCACCTTCCCCACTTTATTCTTGTGGCAATTGAACAATTGTTGAAGTTCATCCATGTGTTCTTTAAATGTCTGCCATTGCCGATCCACTGTCAACCCCTTCAGTATCCTTGGCCAGTTTATCCTCATACCAATGCCAATGCTTGCCTCATACCATCAAAGTTAGCTTTCCTCAAGTTCAGGACCCTAGTTTCAGATTTAATTGTTGCACTCTCCATCTTAATGAATAATTCAACCATATTATGGTCACTCTTCCCCAAAGGATCTTGCACCAGCATGTTGCTAATTAATCTTCTCTTGTTACACAATATCCAGTCTAGGATGGCTTGCTTTCTAGTTGGTTCCTCAACATATTGGTCACAGAAACCATCCCTCATTCATTCCAGGAAATCCTCCTCCATCACATTGGATTAACAACACTGGTAGCAATCAACATGTAGATTGAAGTTAGCAATAATAATTGCTGTATCCTTACTGCATGCATTTCTAATTTCCTGTTTGACACAGTCCCCAACAACACAAGTACTATTTGGTGGTCTGTACACAATTCTTACTAATGTCTTTTTCCCTTTGGTATTCTGCAACTCCACCTATACAAATCTCACATCATCCAGGCTAATGTCCTTCCTTACTGCACAGTGTTAACCTCCTCCTTAACCAGCAACACTACCCCACCTCCCTTTCCTTTCTGTCTGTCTTTCCTGAAAATTGAATAACCTGGACGCTGAGTACCCGTCCTTGGTCACCCTGTTGTCAGGTCTCTGTGATCCCAATTACGTCATAACCATTAATAGCTGTCTGTGCGGTTAATTCATCCACCTTATTACAAATGCTCCTTGCATTAAAGCACAGAGCTTCAGGCTCATTTTTAAAATAAATTTATTGCCCTTTTAGAATCATGGTGTAATGTGGCTCCTTTTGATTTTTGTCTGTGGTTTCTCTGCCTTCCACTTTTCCACTTTCTGTCCCCACTTTTCTGACTTCCTGCATTGGTTCCCATCCCTCTGCCATATTAGTTTAAACCCTCACCAACAGCACTAGCAAACACTCGCTCCATGACATTGGTTCCACCATCCCTCAAGCCATTTATTTATTTTAGCTATCCTGGTAGATGTTACTTTGTGTACAAAGCATGGTGTAATAATCGTTGTAGCCAATGTGTAAATTTTTTGTAAAAATTATATTCATTAAATGGAACAAAAAATGGAGTTCCAGAAGGCAAAATGTTGCCTATAAAAGCCATCACAAAATGACATCCAAGGCTATACTTGTAAAGTGGGGTGAATAGGAGAGCCTAAATCTTTTAAAAAGTAAACTTGCTCTATACAGAACTTTTTCAATATTTGGTCCATTATTTATGATAACATAAGTTATTTTCACTTTCGATTTATGAATATAACATTCTATCCTGGTCAATCTACAGTAAATAAAGCATATCAATGCCTCACTTTATCAGAAGCCTAAGGAAGATTGGCATATTCACAACAACTCTTTCCAATTTTTATTGATGCACCAGAGAAAGCATTCTATCTGTATGCAACTCAGCTCGGTAAGGCAACCGTTCTGCCCAAGACCACAAGAAATTACAGAGAGTTGTGAACACAGTCCAGTCCATCACACAAACTTTCCTTCCATTGACTCCATCTACACATCCCACTTTCTCAGGAAAGCAGCCAACATAATCAAAGACCCCTCCTACCCCGGTTATACCCTCTTCCAACGGGCAGGCAATACAAAAGTTTGAAAACACGTACCAACAGATTTAAGAACTTCTTCCCCATTGTTATCAGACTTACAAATGGAACTCTCATGAATTAGAGTTGGTCTTTCTCTACACTCTGTAGCTGTAACACTATATTCTGCATTCTGTTCTATTACTCTGATATACTTTTGCAAGGTATGGTTTGTCTGCTTAGCACACAATACAGTACTTTTCACTGTATCTCTTATATGTGAATAAATCAAATCAAATATACAGACTCTCTCTCTTACTTCAAATACTTAACTAACTATCTAGTTAGTTAAGGATACAGTGCTGAATTTGGCCAACAGTAGAGGATCAATTGCCATACAAGTTGAGGTAGTTCTAGAGGCATGCTTCCTCATCTTATCACCTTATGGTAACATGGCAGAAACCATGCTTACAACCTTAGTTGACTGCAGCAAAGGACTAAAGCAGAGAAATATTGTGTACCAGTTATCCAGTGTAGTTAATAAACTAACCAGATGTCTTGTACACTTCTTGCGAGAAGACATAGAAGCAGAAACAAATCAAATCAGCCCATGAGTCTGCTCTGTCATTCAATGAGATCATGCTGGTTGAATTTTCCTCGACTCCACTTTCCTGCAGTTTCCAGATAACCTGTGATTCCCTTATTAATTAAAAATGTGTCTGCCTCAGCCTGAATACCTAATGACCTAGCCTCAGAGCTTTCTAGAGTAAATAAACAATCCACAGATTCACTACACTCCAAGGAGAAGAAACTCTTCTTCATTTTTGTCTAAACTGAGCAGCCCTTTCTGAGAATCTTTCCCCTGGTCCTAGACCCTTAACAAGGGGAAAACAAACTAAGTAAACCTTATATGAACTGCCTCCAATGTCACTATATTTTTCTTTCGATAAGGGCCCAAACCTATTCACAATATTCTGAGTGAGGTGAAAGTCAAATCTTGTATAGATTTAGCAATGATGTGGAGGGGCCGGTGTTGGACTGGGGTGGACAAAGTTCAAAATCACACAACAACAGGTTATAATCCAACAGGTTTATTTGGAAACACTAGCTTTTAGAGAACTGCTCCTTCATCTAGCTAACTGACGAAGGAGCAACGCTCCGAAAGCTTGTACTTGCAAATAAACCTGTTGGACTATAACCTGGTGTTGTGATTTTTACTTAGATTTAGCAGGACTACCTTATTTTTATACTCCATTCCTTTTGAAATAAATATTAACAATCTAGAAGATGTCTGGAACAATTAAAGAAGTCAGGAAACAGTGGTGAACTTATATAAAAGCCTTATTAGTTTGCGTATATTAGTTTGTGCTTTTGGCACATTATGGCTTTGAGTCGCACATAAGACTTGGCCTTCTGTTTCTGCTGGTGTAAGTTATACCAGTGGCATTTCTGACATTAATGATAGGTTTTCTGTGACAGTCACTCATTATTCTGTAAATCTCAGAAATACTTTACTTCTTAATGGCACAGCTTCTGCACGCAATTAGCTCCCATAGTTTTTAGAAGCAATCCAAAAAAAATTCCAGTCCTGAAATCTATTGTTCAGAGAAATTAGCTGTCTGGTAATGTTTCCAGCAGATCCAGTCAGTCATTCATTCAAGTGGGTGTCCATTCAACATGAAAGTGAAAAGAAATTGTTTTAAAACAGAAGTGGAGGACACTGTCCTAACTGTTAAGGGAGTCAAAGTTTATCAAGATTACGGCAGAATGTGGAATTGGACACAATCAGCTCTGCCCTGATCTCTTTATTTAAATTCATTCATGGGATGTGGGTATTGCTGGCTGTGCCAGCATTTATTACTCATCCATGATTGCCCTGGAGATGATAATGGTGAGCTGCCTTCTTGATTGCTACAGTGCTTGGGTTGTAGAAACATCCAACGCTCAGAAGAACTGTCATGATAATGAACCAGCAACTGTGAAGGAATGACAATATGCTTCCAAATCATATTGGTGTGTGGATGGAGGGGGAGTTTCAGTGGTGGCCAACCCATGCATTTGGTGCCCTTGATCTTATAATGGGTGGAGGTCTCAGATTTGGAAAGTACCATAGGTGAAGTCTTGGGGAGTGCAGTGCATCTTGTAAATGGTACTCAGTGCAGCCACTGTGTGTTGTTGGTGAAAGAAGTGAATGTGGAAAATTGTGCGTGAAAAAAAAAACTCAAGGGGCTAAGTGGCCTTCACCTGCTCCAAATTCCTAATGTTGTGTCATCAACATCAAATCATTTCAGTACAATACCTTCGGGAAGAAACAGCATTCAGATAAATAAACAACATTACAACAATGTTATAAATGCTTTATCATTGTTTTTGATTTGATATTCTAACATTATTGTACGTTTATGAAATCGCTTCATCTAAAGCATTCCCAAATGGGGAGAATACAGTGCATCTCAGCCTATTGTCTAAATTCTAACACTATACCAAGGAAATACAAAACACTTTCCCAAAGCAAAACAGATTTTTAAACCCTTTGTCTTCTACCAGTACTATAGCCAATCACAAATATAAAATTATATTAACTCAGAATGAACAATTACATTTTTGGCCATGCTTTTGAAAGGGAATTTTGGATTGACAGGAATGTTTTTCACAGGAACCACTTGATATACATTATTGAACAAATCACAATGATGTAAATTACCACAGTGCACTTGAATTAATTCCACACATTGCTGCAGCAAAACAGGGAACCATCTTATCTTTATTTGTGAGGGGAAAAAATGTAGTTGATAAATAAAATACTGCCTTACCAGAATAATTGTACCTGAGACCATACCATTAAAGACAGCTCTGGCTTGAATAAATTCGCCATCTGTAGCCTTCGCCATAAGCAGATTTGCACATTGTAAACTTTCTCCCCAAGAATCAGCATTATCACGGCATACAAAAGAAAAATAAATAAAATTAGAAACATTTCAAAATTAATAGAACAGTTTAACTTTAATCATTTCTCAGTTATGGATTTTAAAAAAGCATACTGACTCTGAACGCGAATAATGAGCTTCTAAGCATTTCATGCTTGACAAGGTTGCAGCTATAGAATTCGACAAAGTTTGACTCACTATAGTGTTCAAAACTTTCCCCAGGCATATAATTTTTCATTTATTTTGCAGAAAAATGAAATCAACATAGAGCCTAGGAATTCAATTATGAAATGGTTGCAACAAGAATGCAATTTTAGGATTTGTTTTTATTACCCAAATTAATGCAAAATAGAAATCACTTTGTAGGAACTGTAAAACTGGAGTGCAAAATCAACTTGCAAAGGCCCAAAAGCTGGATTTGATTCTCTCGAGTGAAGATTAAAATCAATTACATCTACTGGGCTGTACTCAGTTCATAAACATCACATAAAGGTGGGGGATTTACACACTTAAAGCAGAACATTTACAAATCACAAAAATGTCAGAAGTGGCCACACCTCTCAGAAAACAATGTTTGGTTCAATGACATCTTAAGAACACCAATACAAGTCTATCAATGACAAGCATCAAGAACTTTCAGAATACTTGATACCTCTGAAAACTCTTTTCCAATCCTGCACTCCACTTTTCTCCTTAAATCAAGATAAGTATATGATAATAGATCAGGAGAATTAGAAGTCAGTAGGGATACATTTTTGACAGACCACTGGACTGCATCTATTAAGAGTGCTTTAGTCCACATTCCCCAGGCTGGACAAATTGGAAGCAGAAAGTAGGGTAAACTCACCTGTCTCACAGGAATTCACTGAATTGATGTAGAATTTTTCAACACTCAACCGCAGAGGCTGGCAATTTAAGATACCAGCAGCAGCACCAGGAACTGTGATCCCTATCAGTATGAGGTGTGCGTGATGCTGGATCTGGAATAGTGGAAGAGTCTGGGTGCCCACTGGGCCAAGGTGACAGGCCCAGCAAGGGGAAAAGGAAGGAGAAGGTGAAGAGGGTGTGGGTCTGTAGTGGAACAGCCAGCGGGGGAGGTGAACGTGGGAACGTGGTGTTTCAGATAAAGAGGATCTCTACCTGTGTGACCATCTCATGCAGAGAAAGCTGCCAGGCTGGATTCTTGGCTGCAAATTTACCCAACACCAGTTAAATCCAAGTAGGGGCTGAATCAAGCCCTGACATTGGCTGACAGGCAGATGGAATATGAAATGCTGTATATCTCTATGATGTTAAATCTCTCCCTGTTACAAAACTGCGTGGGAATAGGAGCAGGCAGTGGCATGGTGCCCACTAGATTTAATGTACTGTCTTACCTTCAAACCCACTGAGTCAGGTATATTAAATCCAGCTCATGGTAGGAAAAAAATTGCATTTTTATAACTATGTAGTCACCTAATGCTAGATGTTACAACAGATGAATCCAAATGCAAGAGGTTGTTTGTATCCGGATTGTGCTGAAGGAAGAAACAAGAGCCTCTTTTCTTGGAAGAGATTAATTCATAGGTGTATACGAAGCTACATAAGCCCTCACACAATCTGATATATTAACACTGTTCATCACTCGCTAAGTAGGATGGTCCACTGGGGAAATTGTAGGTCACTGGCCCTGGGTTCTATGGGTCCTTGTGTGATTGATGAGCCCGATGCCAGAGCCCCACCTCCAACCACACACTGGGAAGGTGTTTCCGTGATGTGGAAGTGATCCTTGGCCTTAAGATCACTGGCATTCCTTTCTCTTGTTCCTTTTCTGTACTTCCTCATGCCAACAGGTCTTCTTAAAGAATTGTGTTCCTTTGTACAGGAGTTTCACCAGCCATTTCTTCTGAATGAGGGTTTTCCACGCATTGACATATATGTTGTATCTCTTGAGGAAAGTCTTCAGGGAGTTCTTGAAACAATTCCTTTGACCTTCTCTTGTCCGAGTGCCTTCCTTGAGCTGGGTGAAGATTTGCTTTGGCAGAACATGCCTGACCAGTGGAGTCGGTTTCAGATGATCATGGCCTCGATGCTGGCTCTATTAGCTGCTTCAAGGACATCTGTCCTCCCAGCTAATGGGGAGAATCCATCTCAAATAGCAGTGATGGTACTTCAAGGATGTTGACTTGATGTCTGTATGTAACCAAAGTTTTGGAGCCAGACAGAAGAGGGGGAAGAGTGCCTGCCTTATACACAGGCTCTTGGTAAAGCACGGATGTCACGGTCAAAGACTTTCATTCTTCGGTGACTGAAGGCAGCAGTCACAGATCAAATGTGATGTTGAATCTTCCCATTGACATCAGCTTTAGCTGAGAGGTAGCTTCCTAGGTAAGGGAAATATTCCACATTTGGGAGGATTTATCCATTACTGGGGAATAGACCGGAATCTGACCTGGGACAGGCTGGTAAATGATCGAGTCTTCTTGACATTGAGACTGAATTCATTGGTTTGTTTCCACAAAAGCATTCTGTGATGCTTGAAGATCTCTTCCGAGAACGCAGAGGTGATACTGTCACCCACATACACACAGTCTATTCTGATAATAACACAGTAGTTCCATTCCTGTGTGATCCTGCGTTATAAGAAAATTGCGTAATAGCAGCAGCATTTAAACCAATGGGACCAGAATCACATTACAGACAATACAGGTAAGGAGAGTTTGTGTTCTACAAATAACGACCTACATTCTTCAATCACAGAGGTTGAATAGGCTAGGGATGTTTTTCCCTGGAGCGTCGAAGGCTGAGGGATGACCTTATAGAGGTTTATAAAATCTGAAGGGTATGGATAGGATAAATAGACAAAGTTTTTTTTCCCTGTGGTGGGGGAGTCCAGAACTAGAGGGCATATGTTTAGGGTGACAGGGGAAAGATATAAAAGAGACCTAAGGGGCGACCTTTTCACGCAGAGGGTGGTACAAGTATGGAAAGAGTTGCCAGAGGAAGTGATGGAGGCTGTAACAATTGCAACATTTAAAAGAAATCTGGATGGGTATATGAATAGGAAGGTTTTGGAGGGATATAGGCCGGGTGCTGTCAGGTGGGACTAGATTGGGTTGGGATATCTGGTCGGCATGGACGGGTTGGACTGAAGGGTCTGTTTCCGTGCTGTACACCTCTATGACTCTAAATGCACGTTGTAACAGAACCCGACTGTACTGACGTTCCACCAGCAAGGTCAGTGTTGTTTTCATCTTGGATTTCAACCAGTGAAGGTTGAAAAGTACTGTCTATCCTGTCCACGCCATTAGGAAGCTTGTTTTTGACAACAAGAAGAATGGTGGTGATGAAGATGGAGAAAGCGGGGGGGTGGGGGCCTGATGACACATCCTGCTTGACCCCTGTCTTAACTTCAAAAGGATTCTGTCATATTACCATCGGTGAGGACTATAACCGAGGTCTTGGAGTGGAGGAGAGTCAGCCTTTGACTGGGTTTTCCACAGCACTTTCTGATTGACTAAGTCCAAAGCCTTGGTCAGATCAACAAAGGTCATGTACTGTGGTTGAGTGTTGCCCCTGGCATTTCTCAAGGTGTTGCTGAGCAGTGAAAATCCTGTCTACAATTCTATGTCTTGGTCAAAAGCCACTTTGGCTTTCAAGAAGGATTTTCTATGTGAGAGAAGGTGCCTAGTGAGGAGTTTGGTCATGAGCTTCGCAGTGATGCAGAGTACCTCAGTAGTTCCCACAGTCCACTTGATGTCCTTCCTTGAAGATAATGGCGATGGTAGAATCCCAGAGATCAGTAGGGATTCCTTCTTTGCCCCTGACTTTCAGCAACAGTTGTTGGAAGTGATGGGTAAGCTCTACCATAGTGTGGCACAGTGGCTCATTAGTCAGCACTGCTACCTCAGTGTCAGGAACTCTGATTCAATACCAGTCTCAGGCGACTGACTGTGTGGAGTTTGCACGTTCTCCCAGTGCCTGCGTGGGTCTCCGTCAGCTGCTCCAGTTTCCTTTCACAGTCCAAAAATGTGAAAGTTATGTAAACAGGCCATGCTAAACTGCCCACAGTGTTCAGGGATGTGTAGGTTTGGTGCATTAGCCACAGGAAAATGCAGGGCTATAGCAATAGGGTATGGGTCAGGCTGGTATCCTTTTTGAAGGTTCGGTGTAGACTTGCTGGGCAGAATGCCTTGATTCCATGCTGTAGGGATTCTGTGATATGGTACTCCTGCAGCTTTTCCATTCCGTGTGTGTCTGATGGAGGCTTCAATTTCTGCCACAAAAGGTATGTGACAAGATCATCTTTGATGAGGTGTTGGGGAATTTCCGAACACAAATCTTCAACAACTGAAGAATTCCTAAACTACAATACAAAGTGATCTTTCCATTGAAGGCTGATGTTTTCTCTGACTTTCTGAAGGGTTCTATTCTTATTCCACATCGGTTTGAGGCCATGGGTGTTGTGTCCCTATATTACTGAAAAATTTCCGGGTTGCAGCTCATTTTCTCAGTCTTCCATTGGTTCTTGATTTCCCTCGTTCTTCCCTGGAACTCTGCTTTTGTTGGTTGAGGAGTTCTCCTGTTTGCCTCACTGGTGAGGTTGTGCTGCCATGCATGAAGAACTTTCCTCTTCTTGTCGAGAGTTTACATGATGTGGTTGTTCTCATTGAAACAGGTGGGTCTTTCCTGGTCTTTTTCCAATTGTTTCTTCATAGCATGAAATGATGGCTATCTTCAGCTCTTTCCAGATTTCCTCCACTTCATTAAAATGCACACTTGGGAGATTTAGGTGAAGACATTGTTCGAAGTTCCTAAGTCTGCATGGCTGTTCAAGTTGCTTAATGTGGAGCTTAATCCTGAACTGCTTCTTCATCTTCAACTACTTCTGTTGGCATTTGATGGACATAGAAAAGCAGATAAGCCCGTGGTCTGTCCTACAGTCATCTGCACAGGTCATGAGGTAATAAGGACTTTGGGAATGAGGACATCCTTTTGTGCTTGGGATGAAACAATGAAGTAGTCGATCACATGCTCCAGTGCTCTGATCGCAGATCTCTCCAAGTAGTCTTGAACTTGTATTTTTGGTGGAACAGCATGTTGGTGATGACCAACTGGTGTTCTGCACATTTGGTGAGCTGGAGAATCTTGGAGCTGCAATTCCTGACTCAGACTTTTCCATTCCAGAGTTGGCTGTCCTTTTCAATCCTGGTCTTGAAATCTCCAGGAGGAAAGTTATATGTTGGGAGTATGCTCTCCAGGGTTGAAGCATTGGCACTCATAACTGCTCCCTGCTGCTGTAGAAGGAGAGTCGTGAGGCGATTGTTGATGCTAAGAGAGCTCTAAGAGCCAGTTATTGAGTTTGTGTTTGATAGCGAATCCAATTCCACGTGTCCTGGGTCAATTCTCAGGTATTCCTCTGAGGAACAAGGCATAATACCACCTTCTTTCCTCAGCTAGCCTTTGCCTGCTCTGCCTGTCTCCTGTATCTTTAGAGATAATGTTGGTTTTGGATGGAACTGCAAAACTCAAGATCTAATCACTATGATTTAAATTGCCTTATTTGGTAGGTCCCCAGTAACTGTCAGGTAATATGACAAAAGGTAACTATAGCAGTTAGTTTTTTAAAAAACATAGCCAGCAAACAGTCCTGATTAAGAATGATTGAAGATATAATTCTGAAGATTTCTGGGAATGTAAGATGTTGAAGTCTGCTGATTTAATCTCTAATATCAGAGCTACAGTCATAGAACATAGAACAATACAGCACAGAACAGGCCCTTCGGCCCACGATATTGTGCCGAACATTTGTCCTAGCTTAAGCACCCATCCATGTACCTATCCAATTGCCGCTTAAAGGTCACCAATGATTCTGACTCTGCCACTCCCACAGGCAGCGCATTCCATGCCCCCACCACTCTCTGGGTAAAGAACCCACCCCTGACATCTCCCCTATACCTTCCACCCTTCACCGTAAATTTATGTCCCCTTGTAACACTCGGTTGTGCCCGGGGAAAAAGTTTCTGACTGTCTACTCTACCTATTCCTCTGATCATCTTATAAACCTCTATCAAGTCACCCCTCATCCTTCGCCGTTCCAACGAGAAAAGGCCGAGAACTCTCAACCTAGCCTCGTACGACTTCCTCTC
>NC_057731.1:58241441-58244800 GCF_004010195.1 Chiloscyllium plagiosum | reverse complement strand
CCATCTACCACCACTCTCTGACTTTGACCGGTTAGCCAGTTTTCTATCCAATTGGCCACATTTCCCTCTATCCCATGCCTCCTGACTTTCCACATGAGCCTACTATGGGAACCTTATCAAATGCCTTACTAAAATCCATGTATACTACATCCACTGCTCTACCCTCATCCACATGCTTGGTCACCTCCTCAAAGAATTCAATAAGACTTGTAAGGCAAGACCTA
Organism: Chiloscyllium plagiosum; assembly: GCF_004010195.1. Taxonomy (NCBI): domain Eukaryota; kingdom Metazoa; phylum Chordata; class Chondrichthyes; order Orectolobiformes; family Hemiscylliidae; genus Chiloscyllium; species Chiloscyllium plagiosum. The sequence goes on along the minus strand of NC_057731.1, from coordinate 58,244,576 downwards.
CCCTTCACAAATCCGCGCTGGCTGTCCCTAATCAAGCAGTGTCTTTCCAGATACTTATAAATCCTATCCCTCAGTACCCTTTCCATTACTTTGCCTACCACCGAAGTGAGACTAACTGGCCTGTAATTCCCGGGGTTATCCCTATTCCCTTTTTTGAACAGGGGCACAACATTCGCCACTCTCCAGTCCCCTGGTACCACCCCCGTTGACAGTGAAGACGAAAAGATCATTGCCAACGGCTCTGCGATTTCCTCTCTTGCATCCTACATAATCCTAGGATATATCCCGTCAGGCCCGGAGGACTTGTCCTCACAAAATTGGTTCACATTTATCATAAAGGCAAATCAAATGGATAGAAACAGCAAGGTGGAATAGTCCAAGAAAAATGATAAAAATGTGTCACAGCGTGTGTTGCTGGTATCAATAGTCACTTTTGGTTTTTGCTATTTACCAAACGTGCAAAATAATTAGTGGCAGTTTCAAATAGGGGAACATTTACATTTGAACCAAAGCAATACAACTGCCTTAGCACCACTATAGCATTATTTTGAAATTGTTAAAATGTATTCACCATCTAACAGATGGGATTACACAAATCTCCAACAGATGTTGCTGCTAGTTGCTCAAGACCCAAGAAGTACTGGCAAAAACTGTTGGAAGAGACAGAACACACACAGACCACACAATATAGCAGCCCTCAGAACTTATGCCCAGTGTAAATGTCATGAATAAAGGCGGCATTAGATTCTATATCAAACTGTTAGTGGAATAATTTTCTGTTTCTCCCAACTGGAACATTTGTATAATATAATTTTTAAAAGTGTAGCGGTGGTTCAGGCCATAGATTATTTCAACATTCCTAATCACATAAACTATAGAGTGCAAGTGAAAAGGAATGTATAATAAACGCTAGCTTTACCAATGATCCTCAATCCAGGAATGAATAGCAAACAGTCTAGAAACCAAATTTTGAGTCAGTTAGTATTGTGTCTTTCCTCAACATGATTGGTTTATTTCGGGAACAGAAAGGACACCACTGCAATCCTGTAAAGTTGTGCGTTGTTATAATGTTCGCATAGTAATGGCACTAATGAATTCCGCTGACACTATTACTGCAATTGTATTGAGCTGATAACAAACAATTAAAACAAGGAAAGGTAGGAACATCTAAAGCTAGATGGGAAGGTTAACATTAATAGAATGTTAATGGCATCAAACTATTATTTTGTCTTGAAAGTAGGAGAGACGGTGAACTAAATGATGCAATTTCTGGAATAGACATGGGTAATGGTTACAAAACAAGTGATTTCATAAGATGTTGTGGAGTAGCCCTTTGAGAGGCACCTTATCAAATATTTTTCAAAACAATGAAAAATACTGGGCTGCTGTCAGCCATCAATCTTGCAAGCCTTTTGGTATGTAGTATGATGCTACACTGAATGTGGGCTCATGCATCGACTAGTCATGGGGAAGGAAAAGTCGAGAAATGTCTTCAGGCTTAGAAATCAAAGTAGCACCACTAACAATCCATCAGTGCTAAATACTGGTATATATGGTCACCATGGATATACCAGGCTATGGCTTAGTTACACTTGGGAAGGAATAACCTGTTTATAGCCACGTGCGTGTGAGTTTTCTGTTAGATTTTTGAAGTTCTTCCAGTGTGTTCTAACTTAACACACGCTACACCAGTTATACTCAGTGGTGTGCAGCTCCTGGACAAAGTTGCACCAAGGCCCTAATGCTCCAATGCAGCAGCGAGTTCATCCAAAAATTCATTCAAAATGAATAATCTGAAACCCTCAATACTATTTCAAACTGCAACTGAATGATACTTCAGCAGATTATAAAAATAAAGAGACCATTGGAGAAAGGACATAAATTGTCACAGGCAGATGTTTCTAGAGAATTGTAGGACCAAGAGGAGCACACATGCTGTTTCTGTGACTTGACTGAAAACCTTCCAGCTACAACTAGGCTTTCCTCCTATCTTCCGGAACAGAAAATTGCAACTTGTGATTCAGTCCGAACAGAGTAACTGGACATCTCGTGCATGCAGACTGAGCTACTTACAGTAGTTGTCTATTGGTACCTGTTCATTTGTTTTAGTTTATTCTGGCTAGCCCAGGAAATTTGCTTGAATTGAGATCATCAGTATTGAATCTTATTTCCCCTCCTTATCAAGTGTGAAGGTAAGTAGACATCTGTGACAGGGCAAATAAAGATTAAATTACGTTGCTATGAACTCACAAGTATGAAAATGAGAGGGTTTACAAAAGAATTCAGTACGCAATACCACCAGGGAGCTAATACTACCATGAACTTTGTGGCAGGTGGCCAAGAAAAAAAAACCTTAATTGGGCAAGGCTTAATATTAACACCCTTGGTCCTGCAGCCGCTAAATCTCTTGCCTGGGAGCCTCTTGTCAAAGAATTTTTAACGAGTTTGCCTCAGGTTTTTCCTGCACCCAATAATCCTTAAAAGTTTTCCTTTCCAGCAGTTCGGTGTGTCACAACATAATGCTGTTTCCTATTGTCATCCATTGATTAGAATTCATTTTATCACAATTGTCTTCATATATTGCTGGCCTCCTACCTGCCCTCGACCTCTGCATAGCCAACTGCCGCCGCGATATTAACCGCCACCTGAACTCCCCACCCCTCTCATCCACTCCAACCTCTCATCCTTGGAACGCGCAGCCCTCCACTCCCTCCGTTGCAACCCCAACCTCACTATCAAACCAGCAGACAAGGGAGGCGCGGTAGTAGTTTGGCGCATCGACCTCTACACCGCTGAGGCCAAACGCCAGCTCGCAGATACCTCCTCCTACTGCCCCCTTGACCATGACCCCACCCCCCACCACCAAACCATCATCTCCCAGACCATCCATAACCTCATCACCTCGGGGGATCTCCCATCCACCGCCTCCAACCTCATAGTCCCACAACCCCGCACCACCTGCTTCTACCTCCTGCCCAAAATCCACAAACCTGACTGCCCCGGCCGACCCATTGTCTCAGCCTGCTCCTGCCCCACCGAACTCATCCCTGCATACCTCGACATGGCCCTGTCCCCCTTAGACCAAGAACTCCCCATCTACGATCCGGACACCACCCACGCCCTCCACCTCCTCCA
>NC_057731.1:58225725-58239767 GCF_004010195.1 Chiloscyllium plagiosum | reverse complement strand
ACTCGGGTTTCACCAGTTTCCTCATTTCCCCTCCTCCCAGCCTGTCTCAGTCAAATCCATCAAATTCAGCACCGCCTTCCTAACCTGCAATCTTCTTCCTGACCTCTCCGCCCCCACCCCAGTCTGACCTATCACCCTCACCTTGACCTCTTTCCACCTATCACATTTCCGACGCCCCTCAACCAAGTCCCTCCTCCCTATCTTTTATCTTAGCCTGCTGGCCTATCACCCTCACCTTGACCTCTTTCCACCTATCACATTTCCGACGCCCCTCAACCAAGTCCCTCCTCCCTATCTTTTATCTTAGCCTGCTGGACCAACTTTCCTCATTCCTGAAGAAGGGCTAATGCCCGAAACGTCGATTCTTCTGTTCCCTAGATGCTGCCTGACCTGCTGCGCTTTTCCAGCAACACATTTCCACCTCTTCATATACTGCATCTAGTCTACGATTAGAGTGCAGTTCTGGTGTAGACATAAATTGATTTTAGAATTCCAAAATAAGGCTGTCTTCGCATTGGAGTTATTTTGTCTTGGAGTACAACAAGAGGACTCATTTACTGTGGCTGAAGATTCCAGCACCCAAAAGGAAACTGTGAGAAAATATAAAACAGTGATACTCTGCATTTCAACTGTTTACTGAGGTATGATTATCCTTCTTCTGGTGAAAGAGCTGAGCAGTGAGAGCAGACATGTGAGTAGAGAACCCAGAGGCAGAAGCATCAAGTTTTTAGCAAGGCAAAAAATAAAAAGATGGAGCAAGAAGTACACTGCAAATAGAAGGAAAAAAATGAAACGTTCATGTGAAATTCACTTTCTTTATTAATTTCCTCAATGATAATGTTATAATTCAGGTGTTCCCCCAGCATTTAAACTTGTGTTCATAGCAAAAATAATAAGCTTCCTCATGCAAACCAGGTTTTCTCTGAATCAAAACATGCAATTGAAATAACATTGTCATGAGACTAACAACTACCCCTTATTTATGCCACACAGCCATTTTGCTCGTTAATAAATTCAACTATTCTGAATATAATGGTCTAGTTTTTCCAGAAGTGGTCATTTCACATGGATTTTCACTCTGAGCATTTTTCACAAAAGAAGGAAGCTCTATGTTTCCAATAAGAGATTCCACTCAGAGCTCCCTCAGAAATGTAAAGTCATACTTTATACTCATAGTTTCTACAGGGGAGGGTGTGTCAGCTCCTGGGAAGTGTCAGATCAGAGTCTATGGGTCGTCAGTGAGGTAAGTATGGAGTCTGTTTAATTGTTATTCAGGAATTAAACTATATATTTAATTGTCTGACATTTCCTGAGAAACTATTTAACTTAATTCCATCAGAACCACCCAAAGTCTGATTTTTTGAAGACTTTCTTGGGGTTCTAACCACTTCCCAGGGAAATCCTTTGGTGAGCTATGTTAAGGAGTCTGCAGAGTCTCCATGCCCAACTCTCATTTATGCTCACAAATTGGCCAGCAGAAAATCTGCCCTATCATTTTTAGGAGTTGTTGAAAGAGTAAGTGGCATTCCATGTAGTCTCCATTATAATGTACACAATATGAAACAAAACAATGAAACAGTAAACATGCTCAATATGTGAAGAAATTTAGAGAAAATAAAATAGTAAAACCCACAATCACTATTTTGAGTGTTCTCTCCTAAAGTCTGATGACCACTGCTTGGCAGATACAACATGGAGCATTTCCTTTCCAGACGACATCATGATTTGGAGAAATTAAGTAACGTATGAGCCGTCTGTTAGATTAGATTAGATTAGATTAGATTAGATTACTTACAGTGTGGAAACAGGCCCTTCGGCCCAACAAGTCCACACCGCCCCGCCGAAGCGCAACCCACCCATACCCCTACATTTACCCCTTACCTAACACTACGGGCAATTTAACATGGCCAATTCACCTAACCTGCACATCTTTGGACTGTGGGAGGAAACCGGAGCACCCGGAGGAAACCCACGCAGACACGGGGAGAACATGCAAACTCCACACAGTCAGTCGCCTGAGGTGGGAATTGATCCCGGGTCTCTGGCGCTGTGAGGCAGCAGTGTTATTTAGGTGCTCTTCGATGCAAGACAAACCCTTCATTATAACACCATATGTCTTTTGCAATCATATTTTGTCTTGTTATTTAAAGTATCGACCAATATGTGACAATGTACAGTTTGATTTACCCTCCCTTTATGGTATGGCTGTATTAAAGATGCAATAACTGCACTTGTAAGCTTGCACCCTTTCAGCCCTTAACTGAATTTGAGGTTATTATTAAAAATGTATCTCAGAGGGTGAATAATAATGATTAATACCAGGAGCCCAGGTACTGCAACCATGTTCACTGGGAGTTAGTCTGCAGTGCCACAGTGAGCTGGATTTTAAAGTCCCTTTTTTAAAGTTCACTAAGAAGAAAACAATTCCACGTTAAACCCGTCATTTCAAAACAGTTCAAATACATGCCAAGTTTAATCAACATGTCTTATAGTTTATCCTCATTTTAGTACAAGTTGAGTTGCCAACAGGTACTCATTTCACAGTTGGCATGTGGGACTCACATTAGCAATAATGTTTATACAACAGGCATCCAGGGCACATCTGATCTGGTTGCATCTAAGTCCATGATTAGTGTATGTCAGGTGTACAATGAAACAAAGCCAGTGAACAAAATCTCCATGGTCTTTATTACGTACATGTAGAATGCACAGAACCAGTGCTACCATTTTGACACTATGCAGAAATCCATCAACACTCCTTAGACAGCACCCTCCAAACCCACAATCTCTACCATTGAGAATGACAAGGGCAGCTGATGCATGAGAACACTACACCCGCAAGCTTCTCATCATCCTGACTTGGAAATAGATTCCCATTCCTTCAGTGTCTCTGGGTCAAAATCCCGGAATTCCCTCATTAACAGCAGCACCAAACAGACTGCAGTGGTTCAAGAAAGCAGCTCACCACCACCTTCTCAAAAGCAACTAGGGATTGACAATGAATGTTGGCCCAGTAAATGAAGCCCAAGAGCTCTGAATGAATAATTTTTAAATTTACATGACAGCAATGCTATTGAAAGAAATGAGATGTTGAGATTTGCTTTTGTGTGAAGTGGTCATTGTCAGCATTTGTTGTCCCAAATGTTACTTGTCACTTATCAACCCAAGCTTGGATAATATCCAGGTGTTGCTGCCCGCAAGCACTCAACTAGCAGAGAGCAACATCCCCATTCACATTCTCCTGCATCCTCCTCCCCACCGCAAAGCAGCCCCCACCCACCGTGTGTTTGGGCTCTTTGATTCCAAATTCATTCAAATGCTGTTTTGATGTGAAGGGCGGTGATGCTCACCTTTCCTATGGATTTCAGCTCCTATTGCTTATGTTTACACCAAGGCTGTAATTAAGTCAAGAGCTGAGTGGTCCTGGGAGAACCCAATTGGGCATTACTGAGCAGTCTAGGTTCCCAAAAAGCTTCACTTCTAAATTTCAGTAATATTTTAAAAACTGAAAGAACTGTGGATGCTGTAAATCAGCAACAAAAACAGAAGTTGCTGGAAAAACTTAGCAGGTCTGGCAGCATCTGTGCAGAGAAATCAAAGTTAACACCTTGGGTCTGGTGACCCTTCCTCAGAACTGATGCTAGCTGGGAAAATGCCAGTTTATATGCAGAAGATAGGGTGGAGTGAAGGGGTAAGGAGTAAACAATAGGTATGGATAGAGCCCAAAGAGAGAGAAGAACAGTTGGATAGACAAAGGAGTTGATAACAATCTGACTGGGAGGGTGAATAGCTGTTAATGGAGACTGTTAGTGGCTAACAGTAGGTGCGTAATGGCAGGCTACATGATAACAAGGCCTGGTAGGGGGCGAGGACATGGGGGAATTTAGATCCTGTTCCCTGTAAAGACTCCATTACATTCTCCTAGTTCCTCCATCTCATATGTTTCGATGAAGCCAACTTTGACAAAGGGAGCCTCCGAAATTTCCACCTTCTTCCACAACTGACTATTCCCAGCACTATTGTCCACAGGGGCCTCAACCGGGTCTGACTCATCTCCTGCACTTCCGCCCTCACTTCCCCCCACCTTCCCTCACGGAACAGTGATAGAGTTCCTCTTGCCCTTACCTACCATTCCCACAAGCATCCACATCCAGAGGATCAGCAGCAACTTTCACCACCTCCAGTGAGATGCCACCATCAGACACGTATTCCTCTCATATCCCTTGTCCGACTTCCACAGGTACTGGTCCCTCCAGGACACCCTGGTCTGCTCTTCCTTCACTCCAAACACCACTCCTCTCCACAGCCCCATGGCACCTTCCCCCGCAACTGCCCAAGAGCACTTGCCCATTTACCTCCTCCCTCCAAAGGGCCTAAACACACCTTCCAGGTGAAGTAGCACTTTACCTGCACTTCCTTCAGTCCTGATCAGGACATTCCTGAAGAAGAGCTTATGCTCGAAACATCAATTCTCCTGCTCCTCGAATGCTGCCTGACCTGCAGTGCTTTTCCAGTGTCACACTTTTGACTCTTCCCACAATCTAGTCGACTGCACTCACTGCTCCCAATGTGGTCTCCTCTATGTTGGGGAAATGAAGCATTGATTGTGTGACCACTTCACTGAATACCTACATTCTGCCAGCAAAAAGAACGACCCTGATCAAAGTTTGTGAGAAGATTTGTAGCTCGGGTGCTCGTTGCTGTGGTTCTGTTCGCCGAGCTGGAAGTTTTTGTCGCAAACGTTTCGTCCCCTGTCTAGGTGACATCCTCAGTGCTTGGGAGCCTCCTGTGAAGCGCTTCTGTGGTGTTTCCTCCGGCATTTATAGTGGCCTGAGCTTCCAGTTGCCTGCCACTTTAACAACCCACCTTGTTATCAGGCCAACATCAGTCTCAGGCTTGCTGCACTGCTCCAACAAAGTTCAGCGCAAGCTGGAACAACAGCATCTCATTTTCCCCTTGGGGACGCTGCAGGCTCTGGACTCAATATGGAGTTCAATAATTTTAGGGCCTGAACTCCCCAATGTCCTAGCCCCCTACCACACACATCGGGCCTTTTCATCACATAGTGTGTAATGGAAGACTATCTATTGTTAGCCACTAACAGTTTCCATTTACAACTATTCACCCTCCCAGCCAGATCATTATTGGCTCCTTTGTCTATCCAACTGTTCTTCTCTCTCTTTGGACTCTCTCCCTACCTTTTACTCCTTACCCCTCCCACCACCTTATCTTCTGCAAAGAATCCAACATTTTCCTAGCTGCTATCAGTTCCGAGGAAGGGTCACCGGACCCAAAATGTTAGCTTTGATTTCTCTTCACAGAGGCTGCCACACCTGCTGAGCTTTATCAGTAGCTTCACTTTTCGATATTATTTTGTCTCTTTATATAAAATCATGTCTTCTTGAGACATGAGACAATAAATACAATGCCTGAAACAGCATTATTAAAAATGTTATTTATAGCAACTGATTTACCTGTATTGAAGAAAATCTTTCTAAATAATTTATTACCAGCTGTCCTGGAACTGCATTATGAATGGATTTCCGAGCTTAAATAATAGTCTCTATTTTCCAGAAAACGGAAACATGATCATCTAACATCAACGAACAAATGCCTTTGTATTTTATAGTGTCAGAATTTAATCAGGATCCCAGGTAATAACCTCAAAACAAATGTATTCAACAACTTTTACACTGAAGGAATGGCCAGCATTTTAGAAGATGTTACCCATAGCATATCTTAAATACTGGGTGAAAAGCATTGTGTTGTACAATACATTCACACACTGCTGCGCAAGATCTTGACTGTCTGCCAGTTCCCTGACTTTCTCAATCTGCTTTAGTTTCTGTCTGCTTTCACATCTCTTCCCATTGAGAAAGTTAGTAGCTGGTAACACAATTAGCAAATACTTTAAAAGAGTCACAAAGTACAGACCACACTAACCCATTGATGGCAATTGGTCACCTGACAGTCAGTACTTACATTGTTATTAGTGGGTACATTTACAACATACAATGGGAGTAGCCTTGAAAACTGTAATTTCAAAATCCATTTAGGTGAACCCAGCCTTAAAATTGGTGCAAATTACTTCATGACAACTTTCCCTCCTCACTCAAATCATCAAAACAGTTTCGTATTGAAGGTGGAATACAGGAAGCGCAACTACAACATAGATTATTTAATACATTAAACACAGTAAATGCTCCAAGACACTTCATAGATTCAAAACAAATACCAAGTAGAAATATTTCCAATGTGGTTGCAATGTATAATCCATCAGGAGATTTTTTTCAAATTCATTTACAAAATGTAGGCATTGCTGGCGAGACCAGTAGTTATTGCCCAGATGGCTGTTGAAAGTCAAATACATCGCTGTGGGTCTAGAGTCACATTCAGGCCAGACCAGGCAAGACGTTTCCTTTTCTAAAGGACATCCATGAACTAGATGAATTTTTCCAACAATACACAACTGCTTCACAATCACTAACTGCAGATTTTTATTGGATTTCACCATGGTGGGATTTGAACACTGGTTCCTCGAACATTACCTGGCTCTCTGGGTTAATAGTCTAGCAATAATACCTCGAGGTCATCACCTCCCCATGCACAGGGATTCACATTTTAAAAGGGATTGCTGCATGTTCACAGACATTTTGTCCTTTGAAGGATAAATTCTGGACTCCTTACATGGCTTTAGTAGTGGGACAAGAATAAGGGGAGGAAATGTAAGTCATACTTGATAAGACAGCACAGGAGAAATTGAACGCTCTTCAAACATATTAAAATGAAAAGCTAGGAGTTTAGCATTCTAAAACATAAACCAACCTTGCTAAAGGATTTGCGAATAAATCCGCTTCAAATTCTGGAATGCTAAACTTGTACATTTTCATCTAACTTCTCAACTTTGAAATATATTCAGATCAAGGATATCCTGAATGATCTCTGAAATCTAAGAACTGCATACGTTAGGTTGATTATAGATTGAGATAAATGCTCGGCACAACATTGTGGGCCAAAGGGCCTGTACTGTGCTGTACTGTTCTATGTTCTAAATCAGTGTGGCAGTTTGGTTGAGCCATAAGTTCCAAAATAAGCTGGGAAAACAATCAACTTTAGCTTCCTTTCCTCATCTCTGCCTAGTCATCTTGGATGGAAAGTATGCACATGGATTCTGGGTAAAAATTGGGAGTGGGTTATGACACTCCCATTGTTCAGGAGGTTGCTGTCACTCCCTGTCTATACTTGCACATAAAAACCAGCAAGTAATGGATAACTCCCTGCCAATGGAACTGCTCTCACGCGGCACCTTTCTGAAGAGAGAAGTAGATTTGAAAAGGGATAGAGTACTTTTGCAAACCTCAAGACAAAACCCGTGTGAAGGGCTTTGAGAAGATAGATACCATTCAACCAGCCCCAGGCAACAAGAATTAGCGTGTTTGTAAGACTTACCGTGATCCATTTGTACGGTAAATAACCAGTGAACGTCTAACGATGCTGTGAGGCCCAAACAATGGCATGTTCCCGTCCATGTACTTTTGAGTTGTTTGGTTCCATCTATCCAGTGTTCCAAATTTCCCACTGAGATCACCAACTGCATACTGGTCAACTGTACCATTGGATGGCTCTGGAGATAAAGATTCATTTACATGGAACGGGTTGTAACGACCTCCAACACTAGAGTCAGAACAAGCATCGGTGCTAGACAAACCAGCTCTGATGGGAAGAGTATGGATGCTGTAAGTTCCTGCCTCAGGATTCAGATCAGTTAAAGTCACCTGCACATTTGTATGGTCTAAATCTGAAATTTGTTTAAATGTCACATTTACATTTATTTCATCAACACCCCTCCATGAATCAATCTCTACTGAAATGGGGTGAAGAAAGGTTATATTAGCACAAGCTAAGAAAGAGGCTGCGGAATTTGCTTCATAAAGGACCACCGATCGAGGAACAATGGAAAGTTGCCCAGAAAGTGCTGATGTGGTGTCAGTAAAGAAGTGCTTGCTGGAAACTGCACTGTTGTCGCTGGTCAGCTCAAGTGCTCCATGTTTCTTGGAGAAGTCTCCAGCTTCACATCTGAAAGGACTGTCTGGGCCGCACTCTGTGTCATACTGACTACCAGTATCCACTCCGAAAGGGTTAAAATTTTTCTTGGTACTTAAACAAATATTTGAATCAGAATCCAATTCAGAGCTAATGGGATATTTGTGAACGTGCCAAAGGTGACCAGTGGTTGCTGGAGTGGATGAGTTGGTATAGGAAAGGTCCATAAAAATAGACAAGTCCGAATAGGGGCTGCTTTTCAGCTGTTGAAAAATGATTCTGCCTGACACTGGGCTTGTAAATATGGCTACTGCTGTTGTGACTTCACTGAGGTACTCAATTGTAGCGCACAGCCATCGCGATGAATTGGGGTGGTGGATAACGACAGAACGCCCAACAATGCTATTTCTCCCAAACAGTGGTAGATTCCAGTCCTTAAAGGTGCTTTCAAATGTGTTCAGGTTAGTTAAGAAGCCATGCCTTTTACTCAAATCCCCTACTTCATATTGATCATGAGTTTCATTTGCATTTTGGGGATAGTGTGGCCCAGAAGGAACCTTCCCAAATGGATTCCAGTGCCCTCCTAGATTATCATTCGCACAAAGCTCATCTCCAGGAATACGACGTGGGGGCACTGGGAAATGGTGAACATGGTATGGGCCAGCCAGTTGGCGCAGGTTCCTCAGAGATACAGTGTAGCTGGTGGCATCAAATGGGGAAACTTGATTAAACTTGAAAGTTCCTTTGACACCTTTCATATCTATGGAAGCACAGACTTCCTTTGCTCTTAGCTCCTGAACTTCAGTGCAAAACCATTCAGTGCCGTTATTCATATACAGAAAGAGGCTGGGGGTCCTGTCTGGTAAAATGACACCATCACTGCGACTTTTTACAGGGGATAAAGGGGTGCCCACTTTAAATGTGCCGAGCAATGTGCCAGTCTCTGGTGCCAGGGAGCAGTTGTCTGCCCCTGCTTGCAGGTAGAGGGTCACATTCAGCACTCCTTTGCTGCTCTCTGCAATAGCCATCAGATCGGTGAGGATTCTCCATGTGTTCTCACCAGCATTCTGGCGGATGTAGACCTGACCGGCGACCGACGAGAAGAACTTCCCTTGCCAAGTCGAGATGCTGCCAACTTTCCTCACAGTGGCACACGCTTTCGAAGCATTGGCACAGCCCTGGATGGTGACGGAGAGATCGGAGAGGTCCGATGTGGTCTGGAAGAGGCTGGTCTCCATCACAGTGCTGTTTGTAGTGTTCGCCATGAAGCTGTACACTTTCTCGCCGATGTTTGACTCGTTACAGGGGTCCCTGGAATTCCCGTACATGACCGGGAACTCGTGCAGGGAGATGGAAAACTGCTCGCAATCGGCCTCCAAATCGATCTGGATGTTTCGGGAGGAGGTGTTGAACTGCAGTGTGCCCTGGATCCCTGCCATGTTTACATCAGCTCGGTACAACTCGGCAGACACTGACCCTTTAATAAAAAATGAAACCTCATTAGATCCCATCAACAAAATATACTTTTAAATGTTAAGTCTTAGAGAACTACTCGGAGACACTGCAGCATTCGACTCACAAGTATTAAAGTGTGAAAAGTTCATGACAGTCTAAACTTACCGAACAGTGCAGCGAGCAGCAAGCTCCACATCATGTCGGTGCCCTGAGGAACTGGAGCCGGTAACTGGAGAATGGGAGCAACTCAGTGCCAGGCTCACAGCCGACAGGAGCTTGACTTATAACTCAGCTCACTGGAATTTCTGCCTGGCGATTGGGTAGCTTAGATATTGTTCAGCCCACTTTCCATGGCTCGGGCTGTCTGAATGTGCTTTCTAAAGGCGGGAGCTTCCTAAATTCTCTATCTTTATCAGAGAGTTGTGTTTCATTTATTTTAGTTATACATAATTTTATAGTCTATTAAATGTTTTTCAATTGAAAAATAGATGTCTGCACAAAAAGTAGCGACTTCAGTCCTGTCAAGGCGTGATTCCGATTTTTCGGTTCTGTCTTCGATTCCCAACAGTAACTGCGACAGGGATTAAGTTACAGAAGGCTCCAAACTTTGGGCAAGGAGCTGCCTTACTGATGGAGTTGGCTTGCGTGCTGCATGAATCACAGAACCAGACAGAAAGGAAACAAGGAAGGCAGATGTGTAGGCAGGACATTAATCGATGTTTCAGAAACACAGTGCCTCCCCGTCGTCCGTTCCAAGATTAAATCGGGTGGATCAGAGCCCTTGCTGCTGCCTCTCTCTCTGTCTGCCTGTCTACCCCGCACTGAGCCGAGCTGAGCGCACCTATTGCGGCTAGACTTTTCTGTTTAAAGGCAGTCTATCCGTCTTAAAGGGAAGTTGCACCCAGTTGCAGGAAGCTACAATTGCTGTTATATAAGGGAAATTGAATACCAGGAGAAAGTGAGGAATGCAGATGCTGGAGAGTCAGCATCGGTAAGTGTGGTGCTGGAAAAGCACAGCAGATCAGGCAGCATCCGGGCAGCAGGAGAGTCGGCGCTTCAGGCAAAAGCTCTTCATCAGGAATGACAGCAACTCCTGGATGCTGCCTGACCTGCTGTGGTTTTCCAGCACCACACTTTTCGAATTTGGAAACCAGGGCAGACAGAACACACCAGACTCACACCGGGAGGCTTGATGCCGGAAAGAAATACCATGGGCCCATGGGGAGGGGAGTGGAATATCCTAAGAGTGGATTAGGAATGAGATAGTGAATGACCTCAGTTCCCAGAATCTGCAGCCAAGGACCTAGCCCTGCAAAGCCAAAAATAATGTGCGGAGAAATCAGCTTCTCTACAGTTCTTGTATCCAGCTCAACGGATGTGAATTTTGCTTTCTACATTTTAACAGAATGAAATGCTGTTACAAAAGCATCAGCCTTGCCTCAATGATAGCTTTCTCAACCCTGCAACAGAGTTCATCAGGGAGGCAGTGGTGTCATGGTAAAGCCACAAGACATAAACCAACTTGTTGATTACACAGACAAAAATTATTCCAGACCCACAGCAATGTTGTTGATTTTTAACTGCCTTCTGAAAAAGCCTAGCTAGCCACTCCAGTTGTATCAAAACTGCTACAAAGTCAAAACAAAAGAATACAACTGGACAGACCATCCAGCATCAACCTAGGTACTGGAAACAACACCAGCTAACCATAGCCCTGTCAACCCTGCAAAGTCCTCCTTACCAATATCTGGGAGTTTTTGCCAAAATTTGGAGAACTGTCTCACAGACTAGGCAAGCAACAACCAGCATTGCCAAACTCACAGAATCTTATCTGACAGATGATGTCCCACAGGGTAGGTTCTGTCCCATGACCAGTACAGGCCCACCAGAGGCGATGACTCTGTAGTATACACAATCAGAAAGGAAGTGCCTTTGGAGTTCTTCATTTTGATCCCGATCGCAACAAAGTCTCATGGAATCAGATCAAACATGAGCAAGGAAATTGCCAGCTGATTACAATCTAACACCTCCCATCAACTGACGAGCCCTCCATGTTGAAACAATTGGACGATGCATTGAGGGTGGGAAAGAGCATAAAATGGTCTTTGGTTGGTGTCCTCAATGCCCATCACCAAGAATGATTTAGCACCACAATTACTTACTTACCAAGATGATGAAATCCTAAAGAACATGGCTGCTGGACTGAGTCTTTGAACGCTGGTGAGGTACCTGAAAACACCAAAAATCTACTTGATGTCATCATCATCAACCTACCTGTCACAGATGCATCTATCAATGAAAGTATCTGTTGGAGTGACCACTGTTCTCAGATGTTTCATCACCACGCTAGATGACATCATCAGTGAGCCTCTGGTGAAGTGTTGGTGTTCTGTCCCATTTGCTATTTATCTGTCTCAGTTTGTTGTGGTGCATGATATCATTTCCAGTTCTGTTTCTGAGAGGTTGGAAAATGGAGTGCAGATCCGTATGTTTGTTAATTGAGTTCTGGTTTAAATGCCAGGCCTCTAGGAATTCCCATGCGTGTCTTTGTTCAGCCTGTCCAAGGATGGATACATTGTCCCAATCAAACTGATGTTCCTCTCCATCTGTGTATACGGATACCAGTGATAGTTGGTCATGTCTTTTGGTGGCTAGCTTCCTGCCGGTTTGACTAATGTAATGTATGTCGCAGTCCCTGCAGGGTATTTTGTATATTACGTTCATTGTGCTGGCTGTGGGTATGGGATCCTTTAACTTCATCTGTAGTTGTTTTAGTGTGGTGGTAAGTTTGTGGGCTACCATGGGTTTCTTCTAGTTTGTCACACTCTGTGATGATAGAAGTCTCATCCACATAGCAGACCCAAAGCTCAGGCTGGATCATGGGAAGGGCTGTTTATTCTAACTTCTGTATCTAAGGGCTCGAGTAGTCTGACGGTCATCTCTGAAATGTTTTTGATGTCGGGTAGGATGACCAGAGTCTCCAGGCATGTGTGTCTTCTTGTTTTAGTCCGTTGTGGAGGAATCAGTGGACTGTGCTTATCGGGTAACCGTTGTTCCTGAATATGTTGTAGGGGGTTCCTCCTCAGCTTCTCGCAGCTCCTAGTGCTGCAGGAATTCCTTAACATCATCAAAAATGCCAAGATAGAGGACAACGAGGTCATGGTCTCTTTTGACATGATGGCCTTGTTCACATCAATAAACATCACCCTAGCCAAAGAAACACTGGCCTCACTGCAAGACAAACAGGGTTCCAAAACCTGACAGTGCCAACTCCATCAGCAAGGACAGCATCCTCAAACTACTGGAACTGTGCATCACAACCCACTTTACGCTCAAACGACAAGATATACAGACAAATCAATGGAATGCCTCTGGGATCACCAATATCAGGACTTACAGCAGAAGCAGTTATACAGAAGTTAGAATAAACAGCCCTTCCCATGATCCAGCCGAAGCTTTGGGTCCGCTATGTGGATGAGACTTCTATCATCACAGAGTGTGACAAACTAGAAGAAACCCATGAACACATAAACAACGTTCTCACCGGTATAAAATTCACCAAAGAGGAAGAGAACAATAACTGACTCCCCTTCTTGGATGTCATGGTAGAACAAAAAGCCAATGGAGAGCTGCAGACCAGCATCTACAGGAAAGCCACATACATTGACCAGATACTCAGCTACATAAGCAACCATCCCAACTCCTACAAATCAGAACATTATTTAAATGAGCCGCAATACACTGCAGCACCCAGGAACTATGAGAAGCTGAGGAGAAGCACCTATACAACGCATTTAGGAGCAACGGTTACCCGATAAGTGCAATATGCCAATTCCTGCACAATGGACCAAAACATGAAGACACAATACACCTGGAGATTCTTGTCACCCTACCACATAGAACTAAGAACAAAGAAAATTTACAGCCCAGGAACAGGCCCTTTGGCCCTCCAAGCCTGAGCCGATCCAAATGTACTGTCTAAACCTGTCGGTCAATTCCTAAGCATCTGTATCCCTCTGCTCCCCACCTACTCATGCAACTGTCCAGACGCATCTTAGATTAATCTACCGTACCTGTCTCTACCACCTCTGCTGGCAATGCAATCCAGTCGCCCATCACCCTCTGTGTGAAGATCTTAAACTTTCCACCTCTCACCTTGAAAACGTGACCACTCGTGATGGAATCCTTCACCCTGGGAAAAAGCTTGTCTCTATCCACCATGTCTATATCCTTCATGATTTTGTAAACCTCAATCAGGTCCCCCCTCAATCTCCTTTTTTCCAGTGAAAACAAACCTAACCTACTCAACCTCTCTTCCTAGCTAGCACCTTCCATACCAGGCAACATCCTCGTAAACCTTCTCTGCACCCTCTCCAAAGCATCCACATTCTTTTGGTAATGTGGCGACCAGAACTGTTCACAGTATTCTAAATGTGGCCGAACCAACATCCCGTACAATTTTAACATGACTTGCCAGCTCTTATACTCAATACCCCGTCCAATGAAGGTAAGCATACTATATGCCTTCTTGACCACTCTATCCA